>NC_055986.1:157486461-157791461 GCF_018446385.1 Zingiber officinale
GAAAGTCAGACCTCCAAGAACACTTTCAAATTCAAAGAATTGAAGCTACTAGAAAGTTTCAGGGATTCAGCAATCAGCTTCAATGAGGGTTCAAGATTTTTCAGAAATTAAGGTAACATTTTGGAGATAGGCTTCTCCATCTCTGACTTACAACAGTTCAGATATCAAGTGCAGAAATTAGATTCAATAGTCATGCCAAGAAGAAAGTCCAGAAATGAAATTAATTTCTGAATTCTGGATTTTCAGATTCCAGTTTCATACTCTAGAATTCAATGTAATTCAGCTCAGAAGTAAATGTCATCAAGCACGGCAATGATAGGAGTTTTGACTCAAATTGTTATTTACCAGACTGCCATTGCATTCAGCTGCAGCTCTTATTCTTCCAATTCCAGGATTCAGATTCAGCAACAGGCCTTCAGAAATCTGGTTCAAGCTCAATTTAAATTTCAGGAATTCTCAGGCTTGGGGTATGAAAAGTTTTGAAAAGGGAAAGATTTTAATTAACACTGAATTGGCAAAAGTCTTAATTGAAATAGCTGCTGTTCAGGAACAGACATCAGCGTTGGCACATAAACTCAGACCATTATTTTCAGAATTAGAATTGCAATGCAACTTCAACTCAACTTTTCAACAGCACAATCAGATTCAACTTGCTGGATTCAGTTTCAAAATGCAAAGTTTAAGGTCAATTCAGCTTGAGTCGTGAATAGCTCAACAAAGAATTTCATTCATCACTAAAATAACCAGAGGTTAAATTCCAACTGCTACTGCTCAAGAATAACATATGGCATTGGCACTAAACATGTGCTTCTTTTTCATCTCTGTTAATACAAGATCCTTCGGAGATAACATCAGTTTCAAAAACAAATTCTAGATCAGCCATTCAGTGATTAGTTCCATACTCAAACATAGGATTTCAGATCCCAACAGTTTGATATTTCTGCATTACAACAGTTTGAGAAATCAGTTCTAGAAACCTGATTTCAGAATTCAGATTTCTGAATTTGACATACTTCGAACCACCAGGGACTTGGGTACAAGGGAACACCAATGGACAATGAAAAATCAAGAGCTTAACTAGAGCTTTTACTGATCAGAAGCTCGCAATAGAAACTGGCATGCAACATATATTAGTTAGTGCATCAGTTGCAGGGCTCTTTTCTATCAATTCCACGAGCTTCCATAATTCATTCAGCAGTAAAACTTCACATGTATGCAACTTCATTTTTTTCTTCAAGCTCTAAAGATGGTTACTAACTCTTACTGTTGAAAACATGTACCCCACTTTGATTTCCAATTGAACCAACTATACAGCAACTTCACTCAATACAGAAATTAGAAATCTTTCTTCAATACAGAATTCCCTATTAGAGAAATTGCACACAACTAAATTCAGCAGTCCAGCATCTTAATGAGCATTTAGTCAAGTTTGTCACCCGACTATTCGAAGCAATTCAAAGAATGCTCAAAACATCATCATGAACTCATCCAAAACCTTCAACATCCTCAAACATATGCCAACCTTCCCACACACTTAAACTTTTGTCCAACCTAACTCACCAAGCAATCGATCCAAAACTCTCAATGGAATTAAGGCAAAGCAAAGGTGGTAGAAGATAAAAATGTTGAGTGAGTTATTCAACTAGAATTTGGAAAGAAAAAAGAAATCAAAGAATAGGCAAAGAGATATCCTTCATCATATGATATTGTAATTTTGAAAAGAAACAAAGCAAGCTCTAGAGTTCAATTGTTATGAGTGTCATCACACAAAAGAAAATATCAATAATAGGCATGAAGGTGGTCCTCAATAGGTAATTTTGTCTATGACACTCAATCCACCAAAATAGAATCCATCATCATACAAATGACTAAATGCAAGTAAAATATTCAATCATGCAAAAATATCCCAAAACTCGACAGTCAAATTTAATTAGCTTTTACCATTCTCAAAATATTACTAGAAAACACACAAGGAGATATTTATTCAAAATCAAATGCTATATAAACCAAACAAAATGCAAAGTATAAAAGCAAGATGTGAAAGCAAAATATGAAGTAAAGAAAAGTATAAAATAGACAAGAAAACAAAAGAATGAACTCCCCTTTATTCCTAGTGGTTGAAGGCAATTCAGAAGGCAATTCAGAAGTAAGATCTGTTGGAGCAATCCCAATGGTCCGTACGATCATGTGTTTTGATATTTGGGCAAAGGGTTTAAGATAGGTTCACCCTTGTATTTGATATGTGTATTTGAGTTGTACAGATTTGCAGGATACACATATGACTTAGCTTGATGGCTTTGGGTCCGGTGAAGTATGGAGCATCTGAGCGACCATAGACAAGGCACAAGGACAAGGGTCGAGGGAAGCGACTTTGAGATATACGTGAAGGATGGCATTGGGACGAGCCGTAGGCTTGGATGCATCTGAGGAACAAGAGCCAAAGGAAGTAGGCTTGAAGGCAAGAGATTAAGGCTACAAGAAAGCATCAAGTGAGTCGTGAGGGTGAGGGTGAGGGTGAGGGTCCAAGTGCTCAGGGATTGCATTCGGGGTACCAGTCAACTGGTACTTTCATTAGTCTAATGGTACAGTCGACTGGGAACGAACAAAATACTTTTGTTCGCTCGGCCAATGTGGAGCAATCGACTGGTACTTTTACCAGTCGACTGGTATCGAGCCATTGGATTGTAATGGTCGAAATTCCACATAGGGCAATCGACTGGCACTTTCATCAGTCGACTGGTAGGCGGGGTTTTCCAACCCATGGCCTATATAACCAAGGCTTGGGAGCTTGGTTAAGATTGACAAAATTAGTGGTGGTTAATCCTAATTAGTAGTCAACAAGTGCTCAAGAGTTCTTTGTATTCCAAGAGGTCTTGGTTGGTGTTGTGGTGAGTTTTCTCCACCCACAAGGAGCGACTTGAGGTAGCCGGAGTTTACCAGGGGATAATCCACCGACAGATCAGGATTGTCCACCTTATGAATAGCCAGGGAGTAAGAGCTCTAATCTCCAAACCGCGTTAAAGGAAACGTGTTAGCGGTTTGCTCTTCCTTTGTCTTTAGCTTTCATATTTATATTCATGGTTGTATTATTTGTTTTTCACTGTGCACTAACGAATACGTAGGAAGTTATCGAATTGGGGGCAATGTCTATTCAACCCTCCTTCTGTTAGTACCCCAAGGTAGTTTTGATGTGATCAACCAAGTCAAGTTAGGTCATGTTAGTTTTTAACCTTGTGTCTAAGTGTGCAGGAACTTAGGAGCATAGGAACTTGAGCAAAAGATGCAGCTAGCAAGAAGGACGGCACAGGAGAGAGCCGACGGACTTAGTGCATCCAAGGGACAAGGAGCTGCGGAAGAGTGCGCAGGCAGATAAGAAGGAGGCGCGCGACGTTTTCGAGGATGAGAAGCCGAAGCGGAAGCTTGCTCGAAGGCCGGAAGTTGGGTTCGGGTGAACTCTATTCTGGAAGGCCGAGATCACCCAAGTGGAGCCGGAGCAAAAACTCAGATCGAGCAAGTTAACATGATCTTAACTTGAGTCCAAGTGCCTCGACTCAATCCAAGCGCCCGGATGGTCTGCGCACCCAGACTTGGTCCAGGCGCTCGGACCATGATTTTTATCTAGATCACGTCAAACGCTATCCGTTATGACGGGGATAAAATTTTATCCCCCTAGAGGTGCCTAGAACCCTTCCAGGCGTCCCGACCAGGGCTATAAATACAGCCCTGATCCCAGAAGCTGAGTGAAAAAACTTGAGAACACTTGTAAACAACTTCTTCTGTCTAGCTTTACTTTTTGAGTGCTTTAATTGCTGTAAAGAGACTTCTTCGTCTGAAAGAGAATTTAGTGCGCTTTTCAACTTCCTTGGATTAATAATCTCCTCAATTATAACCAAGTAAAACCCTTCATGCCTCTTCTTTTCTTTAATTAGTCCTTAATTTTTATGCAAGTGTTTAATTAAGCTATAACGTTCGAGGAAGGTTCATTTTATTTTGCAGGGCTACCAACACCCCTCTACCCGGCCGCCACCGGTCCTAACACTTTCTGGCCGGCCATCAAATCTCTGACAAGTGGTTTCAGAGCCAAGGTCGTACTTCACTGGACTTACCGCCGAGAAGAGCAACTACAAGAAGATGACCGACTTGATAGCATCTCCGAAGTTTGAAGGAGGAGGCTTATGGGATATCACGTATTGGATGATGAAGATGGAGGTCTTCTTCGATATAAATTGGGACACCATGATGGTGGTCAAGGAGCCACTCGAAGTCCCAAGAGGGAAGAGACTCCGACCACGGTATTGGATGTAGGAGTAAACCTTACGATCGAAGGCAAATGATAAGGTAATATCAATCTTAATAGATAAGTTGCCTTCTAATGTGATGAGTTGTGTAGGTGAATACAAGAACGCTCATGAATTGTGGAGCAAAGTGAAGAAGGTTCTAGGAAAAGAACTCATGCCTACACAAGAAGAAGAAAAATCCAAAGAAATGGATGAAGAAGCTCAAGTAGAGGAGGAGCAACCGGAAGTTGAGCAATGTTCAACATTCGAGGAGAAGAAGGATGAAGAAATGTCATCCGCAAGTGTGGTTGAGGAAGCATCATCAATATCCTCAAAGGTTGAAGAAGAATCCAAGACAAATGAAGAAGAGGTCTTGGAAGTGGTCAACCTAGTGAGCATCTCCACCGAAGTGAAGTCAAAGGACCACATCACTTGCTTCGGGTGCAATGAGAAGGGGCACTATAAGAGTAGGTGTCCATTGGGTAAGAAAGAGGTAACTCTTAAACTCAATTCAATTCCTTTAGAATCTAATTTGAGTTGTAGGAAGAAGAATGAGAAGAAGCACATTAGATGCTTCATGTGTGGTGAAAGAGAACACTACCACACCAAATGGCCAAGGAAGGGAGAGCTCAAGAAGTTGGAACATTTGAAGAAATGGGAGAAGAAGAGAAACAAAAGTCAAGGGAGAACTTCAAGGGTAAGGGAGGTATACCTTAATTTGAATTATAATTTAAATTTTCATTCTTCCATGCATGCTAGAAGAAATGATTTTGATAATCATTGTATGCCCATGTAAAATTTTGGCTTTAGATATCATGATAGAAATAGGGTCAATGTAGATCATAACCCTAGGAGACCTATACATGATAGACCTAGACAAGTTAAATTCTCATTACCTAAGGAGAAGAAGGCAATGAAGAACCAAGGCATTAATCCCAAGAAGGGGAGACACATGCCTATGAAGGGTAAGTCTAGAAATGTCCAAGGTGGACATGTTGACTCTAGATTTAGGAACCTGAAAAGGAAAATCAAGCTTTGAAGGTAAAGTTTGATAAGTTTGAAAAATTCCTTAAGAGATTCAATGTTGGATCTAAGGGATTAGGTATGGTGTTGGGTAGTCAAAGATCCAACAATGATAGATCAGGTTTGGGATACCAATCTAGTTCCTCCAAAGCCAAGGAGAAATCATATACTAGGGTGGCAAATGATAAGGGCAAGGGAGAGTCATCTAAGGCCGACAAGAAGAAATATGCTAGGGTTTCATATAATTATGGTAAGGATGAAGTGTCCAAAGTTAAGAAGATAAGGAAATCTTCTAAGGGACATCATTATAGTTTAGCCACAATGGATGAATCACCTAGGGAGGTGGCTAAAGTTAAAAGCTCTAGGGGGAGCTTAAAGAGTCAATTTGGGACCCATAGCCAATGGATCTCAAGTGGTATTATTTGGGATTCTAGATGAGTCATGGAATGTACCAAGGGATTTTGGAGATGGACTTGAGTCTCAAACCTAGGGATTTGGCACAATTGGGTTGTATTTCATGCTTGGAAATATGACATTGGGGTCATATTTCATGATAATTGGCTTTGGATATATAGATGTCATATAAACCAAAGCTAGGGATACATTGTGGTTTAGTATGGGCAAATACATCAATAAGAAGTCAAAACTAGGACTTTAGGTCAAGGTTCAATTGAATCATTCAGCTAGTTTTGGGTTTTGTGTTAATCTTAGGATTTGTGTAGATATATTTTTAAATGTATTTTTCTCAAGTAGACATGGGTAAAACAAATCTCTCCATAAAATTTGGAGATTTTTGGATGTCTGTGAAATTTTTAGGGTATTTTTAAAATATGGTCAGAAATGTTGATAGGACTGAAAACAGTGTGCTAGCTGACTGGTGCAGTTACCAGTCGACTGGTAACACTGTTCATCGAACACAGAATGGTTCTGTGAGGTTGTTTCGATGAGGGCAGTTAACTGGACAGACGACTAACACAAGTTTGAAATTATTTTCAGCACTGATTTTGACCGGGACAACTCGTATAGGGGTATTAGGTCCTTGGGGGATTAATACATGAGTTTAGGGTCAGGTTAAATGATCAAGTTTCGACAATTGGAATATTGTTGGAAGCTTTTTGATATTAGGCAAAGGGAGAGAAGTAAGGTTTAGTTGAGAAAACCTTAAATGTCTTTGCTGTGAGAAAATCTTAGCTCAGGAGCTTAGGTGTAAGAGGAGACTTGTGATAGGTTCTTAAATATCCCTGTGATAAAATTCCTAACTCATTAGGGAGCATAGGTGTAGGGGGAGTCTTGTGATAGGTTCCAATGCATATTTACATATTTTTTTCGGTGGTGTAAGTCCAAGTGTGTAGTGTTGGAACCCAAAGTTGTTTTGATGTGATCAAATAAGTTAAGCTAGGTCCTGTTTGGTTTAACCCTTGTGTCTAAGTGAGCAGGAGCTTAGGAGCACAGGAAGTCAAGCGGAAGACGCGGCTAGCGAGAAGGATGGCACGGGAGAGAGCCGACGGGCTCGGTACATCCGAGGGACGCGATGCCGCGGAAGAGTACACCGGTGGACTAGAAGAACGTACACGACGTTCGAGGGACAAGAAGCCGGGGAGGAAGGCTGCTCAAGGAGAAGGCCGGATCTTGGGTTCGGGTGAGCCCTATTCCGGATGGTCGAGATCACCCAAGCTAACGGAGCCGGAGCTGAAGACCCGGACCAAGACGAGCTGAAACGGAGCAGAGGACCCGGACCGAAAAAGTCAATCGGAGTTGACTTTGGGGTTCTGGGGCGCCTGGAATAGTCCAAGGCGCTCGGAACCCTTTCGGGCGCCCAGAACCTAAATTTCATCACGAATGAGGTGGACGCTGACAGGGATAAAGTTTTATCCCCCCAGGACGCCCGGAACCCTTCGGGGCGCTCCAAACAGTGCTATAAATATAGTACTGATTTTCACAGTTCAATTAACTCACTTGTAATCCAGTTCTTTCAGTTCTACATTTTCTTTTGTGTTGTCAACACTGTAAAGAGGCTACTCCGCCCGAAGAAGATCGTCAGATAGTGCGCTATACTTTCCTTGGATTAGCAATCCTCTGATTGCAAACCAAGTAACTCTTTTGTGTTTGTTCTCTTTTTATTAGTCTCTTTTTGTTTTAATTACAAGTGCTATTTATTTAGTTGAAAATCCGAGAAAGGTTGAATTTATTTTTCAGGGCAATTCACCCCTCCCCTCTTGCTATCCTCCAAAGGGAGCAACAAGTGGTATCAGAGCTAGGACGCTTCAGAAGTACTAACCGCCGACTGAAGCAAGCAACCAATGGCCGGACCAAGCATCGTTTCACCAAAATTCGAGGGGTACTTCGCACACTGGAAGCGTCGTATGGAGGTATTTCTGAAAATCGATTTTGAAATTTGTCTAATTATAAAATATGGTTTTATAGCTCTTACGAATCAGAATGGAGAGGAAAAAGAAGAGAGCCTTTGGACAAAGAAGGAACAAAGTGATTCCGTTGCAAACAACTGGGCGGAATATCAATTGCTGAGCGTGCTGCCGCCTTAAGAAGTCAACCGCATCGGAAGCTACTCGTCGGCCAAAGAACTCTGGAAAAAATTCCTGGAACTCCACGAAGGGACATCCGAAGCCAAACTCGCAAGGAGAGATATACTTTGGAACAAACTGACGAACATCCGTTTGGAAAGAGGTGAGAAAGTAGCCTATCTACACACAAAGATAAAAGAGTTAATTACCAGACTCAAGAATCTCAGTGAAACGGTAACCAACCGGGACACCATATGCTACGCACTCAACGCTTTTCCCAGAACTCCAGAATGGACGTCAATAATTGATGCATACTACATTTCAAAGGACCTGGAGATAAGTACCCTAGAGGAATTATTTTCTACTCTTGAATTGCATGAAACCAGATGTGCAGGGACAACAAAGGAATCAAGCCAGATTATGGCGCTAAATGCAACCAAGAAGAATGAACCCGAGTCAAATTCAGAAGAAGATCAAGAAGCCTATATGGTAAGGAATTTAAAAAAAAAAAATTAGATCTAATAAATTTAAAGAAATGCAGAATAAGAAGAATTTAAGAAATAGAAGAAGGGTTCGTTGCTACCAGTGTCAAAAAGGACACTTAAAAGAGGATTGCCTAGAACTCAAGAAGGACAAAGTCAAGATACCCAAGAAGCACAAGAATATAAAAACTACTTGGGACGATAGTTCATCATCTAAGTCCGAGATACAAGAATATGTCGGGCTAGCACTGATGGCAAGCTATGAAGGGAAAAGTACATCAAAACCCAGCATCGATGAAGGGGGAGTGACCTCAGATGAATGCAGCGAAGTAGGGGGAGAGTCAGGCTTCAAGTCTGATATGATAAGTGAAGTATGCCTCTTACCTCCTGATCAGCTTTATTTTGGACTTAAATCTATGGCAAATTCTATGTATAAATTAAAAAGTAAAAATAATAAATTAAAAAATGAAAATGTAGAAATAAAAAGAATTTTAGCAAAATCATGTCTTATAGAAGATTTTAATAAAATAAAACTTGAAAATGAAAAATTAAAAGAAGAAATAGAAAAATTGAAAAACTCTACCTGTTCAAATATTTCTGCTTTTAGAAATTATAGAGGATTAAACTGGTACTATAGGTTTCACCAAAGTCAAATCAGAAAAATATCAAAAGCCTATATACCTAGAAAATATTTAATTAACCCTGTAGGAAGGAACCTCTATTGGGTTCCAAAAACTTATTTAATTTAAAAATTAAAATTAGACTTAGCATTTTTAGTAGGGATGGCAATGGGGCGGGGCGGGGGCGGGTTTGTCATTCTCATCCCCACCCCGTTCTCATTTTTTCGGGTTCGGGGATTCCCCGAACCCGAACCCACGGGGATCAAATCCCCATCCCCGCTTCATTCCCAAATTTAATTTATTTTATTATTATTATTATTATTATTATTATTTAATAATTATTAATGATAATATTAATATTAATATCAATATTAATAATATTGTTATTAATAATATTTTCAAAAATGTTAATATTAATATTAACACTATTATTAATATTTTTTAAAAAAAATCATATTATTATTTATTAATATTAATAATAATAATATTCGGGGCGGGTTCGGGGATGGGGATAGTATTCCCATACCCGCCCCGAACCCGCCCCATCCCTGAAAAATCGGGGATCCCCATCCCCATTTCGGGTTTTCCCCGTGGGGCCCCAAACCCGCGGGGAAAATTGTCATCCCTAATTTTTAGCAAGAAAATTAAACAGTTACTTTCTTTATGAGACTTTATCTAAGAAAGTGGTTATTGCTCCAATAACCAAAAAGGCCTAGTGCCTCACCACTATCTGGAAGCTAAGTATTAAAATAAACAGTTTAATTGACTAACTGAAAAAATATTAAAATTGAAATTAAATAATGCTTTAATGCTTTAAAGGGTTACTCAATTTGGTTGAAAAAAAATTAATTTCAGAAATTTCTCAAAATAATTTTTTACAAAATTGTCTAACTTAAATTTACTAACTTAAGAATTTTTTTTTTCACTTAGAAAATGCAGTATTTGAATTTCTATTAAAATATTTTTTTAAAAGTTAATCCGTTGCACATATTTTTAACTTAGAAAATCAAAAGTTTTCCTACTTTTCAATTTTTCTTACTTAGCTACTTTTTTTTAATTCTTTACTTGCCAATTCTTTTTAAAAAATTTAAATTACCTTAGACTTATTAAAAGAATCCCATTTTTTATGTGATCAAAGGGGGAGAAGAATGTTAAGTCTAGGGGGAGGTGTATTTAAAATTTCTTTCATTGAAAAATCTTACTTACACTTATTTGCAACATTATTTATTTTTATATTATGTTTGTTTTACCCTACCTTAACTTGTATTGCTCACATCAAAAAGGGAGAGATTGTTGGAACCCCAAGATGTTTTAATGTGATTAAACAAGTTAAGTTAGGTCCTGTTTAGTTAACCCTTGTGTCTAAGTGAGCAGGAGCTTAGGAGCACAGGAAGTCGAGCGGAAGACGCGGCTAGCGAAAAGGACGACACGGAAGAGAGCCGACGGGCTCGGTACGTCAGAGGGGCGCGGTGCCGCAAAAGAGTACACCGGTGGATGAGAAGAACGTACGCGACGTTCGAGGGACGAGAAGCCGGGGAGGAAGGCTGCTCGAGGAGAATGCCGGATCTTGGGTTCGGGTGAGCCCTATTCCGGATGGCCGAGATCACCCAAGTTAACAGAGCCGGAGCTAAAGACCCGGACCGAGACGAGCTGAAACGAAGCAGAGGACCTAGATCAAAAAAGTCAACCGGAGTTGACTTTGGGGTTTTGGGCGCCCGAAACCTAAATTTCATCACGAATGAGGTGGACGCTGATCGACGCGTCGGGAATAAAGTTTTATCCCCCCAAGGCGCCCGAAACCCTTCGGGGCGCCCCGAACAGTACTATAAATATAGCACTGATTTTCACAGTTCAATTAACTCACTTGTAATCCAGTTCTTTCAGTTCTACATTTTCTTTTGTGTTGTCAACGCTGTAAAGAGGCTACTCCGCCCGAAGAAGATCATCAGATAGTGCGCTATATTTTCCTTGGATTAGCAATCCTCTGATTGCAAACCAAGTAACTCTTTTGTGTCTATTCTCTTTTTATTATCTCTTTTTGTTTTAATTACAAGTGTTATTTATTTAGTTGAAAATCCGAGAAAGATTGAATTTATTTTTCAGGGCAATTCACCCCTCCCCTCTTGCCGACCTCTAAAGGGACCAACATATAGCCTTGGCAACGTAAGTCTATTCGACGGTGTAAGTCCAAGTGTGCAGCCTTAGCAACGTAAGTCCATTTAGCGGTATAAGTCCAAGTGTGTAGCATTGGCAACGTAAATTCATTCGGCGGTGTAAGTCTAAGTGTGTAGCCTTGACAACGTAAGTCCATTCGGCGATATAAGTCCAAGTGTGTATCCTTGGCAAAGTAAGTTCATTCGACGATGTAAGTCCAAGTGTGTGGCCTTGGTAACGTAAGTCCATTCGGCGGTATAAGTCCAAGTGTGTAGCCTTAGCAAGATAAGTCCATTTGTTTTAGCATGTTTATTTGCTATTATGTTTTCCTTAATTATTGTCAAACATCAAAAAAAGGGAGATTGTTGGAGTAATCCCAATGATTCGTACGACCATGTGTTTTGATGTTTGGACAAAAAGTTAGGTCCGCCCTTATATTTGATATGTGTATTTGAGTTGTGCAGGTTTGCAATATACACATATGACTCAGCTTGATGGCTTCGGATCTGGTGAAGGATGGAGCATCTGAGGGACCGTGGACAAGGCAGCAAGGACAAGAGTCGAGGGAAGCGACTTTAAGGTATACGTGAAGGATGGCATTGGGACGAGCCGTAGGCTTGGATGCATCCGAGGGACGAGAGCCAAAGGAAGTAGGCTTGAAGGCAAGAGATCAAGACTACAAAAAAGTATTAAGTGAGTCGTGAGGGTGAGGGTCGGAGTGCTGAGGGATTATACTCGGGGTACCAGTTGACTGGTACTTTCTGTTAGAATCGATGATCGCGGCTAGAGAGGGGGGGTGTGAATAGCCGCCCCAAATTCTTCGTTTCTTTCTACAATTAGGGTTAGTGCAGCGGAAATAAAACGAATAGAAACGAAAAAGGAGAAGCAAACCTCAACACGAAGATGTAACGAGGTTCGGAGATGATACTCCTACTCCTCGGCGTGTCCGTAAGGTGGACGAGCCCTATCAATCCGTCGGTGGATGAGTTCCCGGAGAACCGGCTAATAAATACTCCTTGTGGGTGGAGAAACCTCGCCACAAAAACTTACAACAGCAAGAAGGAAATACAAAGAAGAGCAAGAACAAAATATACAATGAATGTACAAATACTCACTTGCCTTCTCGTCGACTGAAATCCCGGATGAAGCACCAACTTCACGGACGAATGCCAACAAGCAACTCAGTCAAGGAAGCTCACACGAAGCTTCGGAGCTCAGTAAAGCTCAAGAGCACAGCTTTCAGAAGAAACGCAGCTCTGTTCAGAGGAGGAAGAAGAAGAGAAGTAGTCAGCAGCCCTCGATCTCTTCTTATAACCTCTGATATCCTGAGCCAACCTGCGAACCTTCAAGCAAAAAGACCAGAACACAGAAGCCCGAAATAACCTAGCCGTTGAGTCACAACGGCTAGTCCTGGACCGATCAGGCTCCAACCTGATCGGTCCACACTGTCCCTGATCGGTCTTGGGGACCGATCAGGCTAAGCCTGGACCGATCAGGCTATGTCCTGATCGGTCCAGGAGGAGTCTGATCGGTCCTTGGACCGATCAGCCTTTCTCCTTCTTCTCTTCTGTTTGCTTCCTGATCGGTCTTCAGACCGATCAGATAATCAACAGAAGCATTCTGTTTGATTACTGATCGGTCACCAGACCGATCAGCCGTATCACTGGATCGGTCCCCAGATCGATCCAGAGCTTGGTTTTTGCCCAAACCAAGTCCCAAACCTTCCAAACCAACATCCGGTCAACCTTGACCTGTTGGTACATCAAGCTTAGCATCCAGTCACTCCCTTGACCTGCTAAGACTCCCCACCAAGTGTCCGGTCAATCCCTTTCACCCACTTAGACTTTTCTCTTCGTGTCAAGTATCCGGTCACTCCCTTGACCTACTTGACCTTCTCAACACCAGATGTCCGATCACCCTTGATCCATCTGGATTTTCCCTTGCCCGGTTTCACTCACCAGGACTTTCACCTAGCTTCACTCACTAGGATTTTCACCTGGCTTCACTCACCAGGATTTCCAATCTGCCCGGCTTCACTCACCAGGACTTTCCAACTGCCTGGCTTCACTCACCAGGACTTTTCCGTCTGCCTGGCTTCACTCACCAGGACTTTCCACATCCGGTCCAGAGAACGAGCTACCGAGCCCTCTCTGACCACAGTTCGGAGAACGAGCTACCGAGCCCTCTCCGACTTCCATCCGGTCCAGAGAACGAGCTCCCGAGCCCTCTCTGACCACAGTCCGGAGAACGAGCTACCGAGCCCTCTCCGACTTCCCATGTGCCAAGCTTCCATACTTGGACTTCTCCGTGCCAAGTCTCCATACTTAGACTTTTCCCGTGCCAAGCTCCCTGCTTGGACTTTTCACCATGCCAAACTCCCTGCTTGGACTTTTCCCAGTCAGGTCAACTCACCTCGGGTCAACCAGGTCAACCTTGACCACGGGTTGCACCCACAATCTCCCAAGCTTGTATCCTTGTAAAACATCAAGGTACAACTTTTCTGTTCACGTCAAACATTGTCAAACATAACTCGTCAAACATCAAAACACAACTCGAGTCAAGTCAACTCGAGTCTGGTCAACCAGGTCAACCTTGACCTAAGGTTGCACCAACAATCTCCCCCTTTTTGATGTTTGACAAAACCCATAATCAAACCCATAATCAAATTAGGTTAACCCGATAACCTAACTTAGGTTTTCCAATGTTCTTCCCTGAACATTCTCTAGACATTCTCCATTCTCCTCAAACCTACACTCTCCCCCTTTTTGACACACATCAAAAAGAGTGAATCAAGGTCAAGAGTTTCTTCCTAATGAAGGTCCCATACCTTTCATTGAAACCCTTAATTTCCCCCTTGACACTAGAGTCAACAATTAACTTAGTGATAATCCCATATCACTTAAGTCTTTAGGAGTAAAAACTCCCCCTAAAAGTCAACTCCCCTTGACTAATAGGTAAAACTCCCCCTAAAGATCAACTCCCCCTTGACCATTGCACCAACAATGTCTTGGAGAGTTTCAAACCTTTAAAACTCTAAAACACCACTTCCATAGCTGCAATTTCAGACAAACAGTCGAAATTCAGCAGGTTGGCACGCCCTGATCGGTCACCAGACCGATCAGGATCCCTCTGGATCGGTCACAGTGACCGATCCAGCCTTCCCTGGATCGGTCCAGGGACCGATCCAGGTACTGATAGGTTCTGATTTCTGATTTTCCTTCAGCGAAATTCAGAAACCCCTAATAAATTACAGAAAATTCCAAAAATTGTGAAATTTTGAGGATACATTCCTCATAACATATACTATCATGGAAAAATAGTTTTCTATGAAAATAACTTCCATTTTTAAATCTTGATACAAAGTTCGAAAAACTTTGAAATAGTTCAAGTTTAACTCAACTTTGTATCAACTTGTTCAATGATGAATGCTATCACTAGAAAAGCTTCATCAAGGTTTTTCAAATCAATTTTAAAATGATTTTAAACCATTTAATTTAGGACCACAATCTTTGAGCTAAATGTGCATGACTTGTACATAAGCTTTCCCTATGATCCTCAATTTTGAATTAGGCTCATCTAGGTACAAGAACTATGCACCTTGATCCTAACTCATCATCCTAATATCTCACACACATCTAAGGTGTATCAAACACATTCAAGTCAATTTTGATGTGAGATGTGGGTTTAGGTTATCTTAGGCTAAGGTCTCATGCATTTTTCTAAATAACAATTTGATCTCCATATCAAATTGTGTTCCTTATCCTTAGATCAATTTCATTGATTATAAATGCAAGAAATGATGACATGGCATAAAATGATATCATAAATGAAAACATGTGCCAATGTCATGATGTCATGGCATAAAGTATGAAACTTAAATAAATCATGACATTTAACTAACCTAAGCATTTTCATGGCATTTCAAATGATCATAGATTAAATATGATGTCATGACATGTCATATGGCAAATAACATGTAAAGGTATAGAAAATACCTAATTCTAGCCTTAGTTGCCATTTTTGATAATTTCGATCATTTTGCCATAAATTCTATATTCCTAAGTGTAATAGACCTAAAATCATATCCTCAAGACTTTTAGATCACTATGTGCCAATTAGATTGACCTAAGAGAACTCCTCAAATGTAGTTGGCACATTCTAATCACCTTAGGAATAATTCTTAATTTCATTTTCAAGGCTTGATCACACATTGAAAATTCCTAAAGTGCCACCTTTTGCCATGATTAGGTTAACTATCTATTCAAGTAAGGTTGGCACACCCTAACTCATCTAGCGTGATGAAATCACGCTCCTAGGAACCCAATACCTATTTGAGCTCATTGGGTTCACTAAGTATTCACTAGGGATGACTTCCCTAGCAACCCTTCTAATGACCCTCCTAGGCTTTGAAGCCTTGGTCATTTGGGACTCATCAAGATCAACTCTAGGGGTGACTCCCCTTGTGACCTTGGTGATGGTCTTCCTAGCCCTAGATTTTGTTCCATAATCGAATGGAACATTGTGATAAGTGGGCTTGACCACTTGGGACTTAGGTTTGTGACCCAAACCTTTCTTGTCCTTGGACATTGGTTTTTGACCCTTAAACCCTAGAGATAACTTCTCCAAATTTTTAAGGGTCTTTTCTAAAGTATCAAGTCTTGACCTCAAGACTTGATTCTCCTTCTCTAATACCTCAATTTTTAATTTTTCATTTTTCTTTGAGGTATTCCTAGGCATGTGTCTAGTTGATTTGGGATTTCTACCTAGGTTCTCCTTAGCCTTAGATGAGTTAGTCCTAGGGTTGGCTTTCCTAGTGTTATCCTTATCTAGGCTCACATGTTTGGCACCTAAGCATGTGTATCGATTTCTAATGTTATCATGCTTACCATTATTAACAATAGCAATAAGGCTACTAGCATGTATCTTATTATTATTGCAATAATATGCCTTAGAGATTACCTTAGGGTTTGCCTTAGCTCCCCCTATCGATGTGCTCGTCTTCTTGTCCTTGTGAGGTTGCCTCCCCCTCGGACATTGGCTCCTATAGTGTCCCCTTCGCTTGCATTGGAAGCACACCACGTGCTCCTTGCCTTTGCGTGTCGGGACTCCGGCTTCCTTGACCTTTGGCGCCGGTGGAGACTTTCTAATCCTCTTTGGACACTTACTCTTGTAATGTCCATACTCCCTACACTCAAAGCACATTATGTGTAATTTACTAGAAACTAAATGACTTGAGTTACCTAGAGTTGAGGATGGATGAACGCTCTCTCCTTCATCCCTTCCGGAGGTAGAAACTTCTTCTTCTTGCTCCGAACTTGAAGAAGAACTCTCCTCCTCTTCTTCTTTAGATGTTGAGTGGCCCTCAACTTCTAAATCCATTCCTCCATGAAGTGAACTCCTTGGCTCACTTGACTCCTCTTCATGACTTGAAGTGGAGTTCCCCTCATGGAACTTAGCCAAGTTGTTCCACAACTCCTTGGCATTGTTGTATCCACCTATCCTACACAAACATCATTAGGTAAAGAGAATTCAAAAATTTTCAATACCTCATCGTTGACTAGGGATTGGTGGACTTGTTCCTTGGTCCACTCCTTCTTCTCTAGGGTTTCTCCTTTCTTGTCCATCGGAGGCTTGAAACCTAATTGAACACAACTCCAATTTTCAAGGTTAGTCATAAGAAAATACTTCATTCTTACCTTCCAAAACGCGAAGTCGTCGCGATCGTAGAAGGGTGGAATGGTGATGTCTTCTCCAAGTTGATCCATCTCTAGCTTGTGCTCCCTCGGATGTTAATCTGGCGAAGAGCGACCTCGCTCTGATACCACTTGTTAGAATCGATGATCGCGGCTAGAGAGGGGGGGTGTGAATAGCCGCCCCAAATTCTTCGTTTCTTTCTACAATTAGGGTTAGTGCAGCGGAAATAAAACGAATAGAAACGAAAAAGGAGAAGCAAACCTCAACACGAAGATGTAACGAGGTTCGGAGATGATACTCCTACTCCTCGGCGTGTCCGTAAGGTGGACGAGCCCTATCAATCCGTCGGTGGATGAGTCCTCGGAGAACCGGCTAATAAATACTCCTTGTGGGTGGAGAAACCTCGCCACAAAAACTTACAACAGCAAGAAGGAAATACAAAGAAGAGCAAGAACAAAATATACAATGAATGTACAAATACTCGCTTGCCTTCTCGTCGACTGAAGTCCCGGATGAAGCACCAACTTCACGGACGAATGCCAACAAGCAACTCAGTCAAGGAAGCTCACACGAAGCTTCGGAGCTCAGCAAAGCTCAAGAGCACAGCTTTCAGAAGAAACGCAGCTCTGTTCAGAGGAGGAAGAAGAAGAGAAGTAGTCAGCAGCCCTCGATCTCTTCTTATAACCTCTGATATCCTGAGCCAACCTGCGAACCTTCAAGTAAAAAGACCAGAACACAGAAGCCCGAAATAACCTAGCCGTTGAGTCACAACGGCTAGTCCTGGACCGATCAGGCTCCAACCTGATCGGTCCACACTGTCCTTGATCGGTCTTGGGGACCGATCAGGCTAAGCCTGGACCGATCAGGCTATGTCCTGATCGGTCCAGGAGGAGTCTGATCGGTCCCTTGGACCGATCAGCCTTTCTCCTTCTTCTCTTCTGTTTGCTTCCTGATCGGTCTTCAGACCGATCAGATAATCAACAGAAGCATTCTGTTTGATTACTGATCGGTCACCAGACCGATCAGCCGTATCACTGGATCGGTCCCCAGATCGATCCAGAGCTTGGTTTTTGCCCAAACCAAGTCCCAAACCTTCCAAACCAACATCCGGTCAACCTTGACCTGTTGGTACATCAAGCTTAGCATCCAGTCACTCCCTTGACCTGCTAAGACTCCCCACCAAGTGTCCGGTCAATCCCTTTCACCCACTTAGACTTTTCTCTTCGTGTCAAGTATCCGGTCACTCCCTTGACCTACTTGACATTCTCAACACCAGATGTCCGATCACCCTTGATCCATCTGGATTTTCCTGCCGGTTTCACTCACGGGACTTTCACCTAGCTTCACTCACTAGGATTTTCACCGCCTCACCAGGATTTCCAATCTGCCCGCTTCACTCACGGGACTTTCCAACTGCCGGCTTCACCCACAGGACTTTCCCTGGCTTTACTCACGGGACTTTCCAACCGCTGGCTTCACTCACGGACTTTTCCGTCTGGCTTCACTCAGGAATTTCCACATCCGGTCCAAAGAACGAGCTACCGAGCCCTCTCGACCACAGTTCGGAGAGCGAGCTCGAGCCCTCTCCGACTTCCATCCGGTCCAGAGAACGAGCTCCCGAGCCCTCTCTGACCACAGTCCGGAGAACGAGCTACCGAGCCCTCTCCGACTTCCCATGTGCCAAGCTTCCATACTTGGACTTCTCCGTGCCAAGTCTCCATACTTGGACTTTTCCCGTGCCAAGCTCCCTGCTTGGACTTTTCACCATGCCAAACTCCCTGCTTGGACTTTTCCCAGTCAGGTCAACTCACCTCGGGTCAACCAGGTCAACCTTGACCACGGGTTGCACCCACAATCTTCCAAGCTTGTATCCTTGTAAAACATCAAGGTACAACTTTTCTGTTCACGTCAAACATTGTCAAACATAACTCGTCAAACATCAAAACACAACTCGAGTCAAGTCAACTCGAGTCTGGTCAACCAGGTCAACCTTGACCTAAGGTTGCACCAACACTTTCATCAGTTGACTGGTATAGTTGACTGGACAATCGACTGGGAGCGAACAAAATGCTTCTGTTCGCTCGGCCAGTGTGCAGCAGTCGATTATTAATTTTACCAGTCGACTGATCTCGAGCCATTAAACTGTAACGGTCGAAATTCCACAGAGGGCAGTCGACTAGCACTTTCACCAGTCGACTGATAGGCAGGATTTTTCAACCCGTGTCCTATATAACCAAGGCTTGGGAGCTTAGTTAAGATTGACAAAATTAGTGGTGGTTAACCCTAATTAGTAGTCAACAAGTGCTCAAGAGTTCTTTGTATTCCAAGAGGTCTTGGCTAGTGTTATGGTGAGTTTTCTCCACCCACAAGGAGCGACTTGAGGTAGATGGAGTTTGCCGAGTGCTAATCCACCGACGTATCGAGATCATCCACCTTACGGACAATCATGGAGCAGAAACCCTAATCTCTGAACCATGTTAAAGGAAACATGTTAACGGTTTGCTCTTCCTTTATCTTTAGCTTTCATATTTGTATTCGTGGTTGTGTTCTTTGTTTTCCGCTCTGCACTAACGAATACGTAGTTAGTTATCGAGTTGGGGGCAACATCTATTCAACCCCCTTTCTAGTCGGTTATCCGATCTCCAACAAGATATACGCCAGTAGTGGGATGGTCCAAATAGATAAGTGAGCTATCCTCATGTGGTCAATGTCATGCTGCAATGCTCCCTCCTTCATTGCCTCCTCGATGGTATTTCCAGGAGGTTGGAGACGGTTCAATTTAAGTACCCACTCTGAAAGCCTATGAAAATCTACAAGGCTACTAAGGGAAAACACCTCCTGCATGTCGGAGGATCTTGCAGCCGACTAGAAGGGGGGTTGAATGGACGGCGCCCCCAAATCCTTGCTTCCTACGATGTTAGCGCAGCGGATTACAAACGAACACAAATAGAAAGTTAAACACCAAATACAAGAATGGAAATGCAAACCGCTAACACGTTCGTTTACGTGGTTCGGAGATAACTTGCTCCTACTCCACGGCGTGTCCATAAGATGGACGATCCCTCAATCCTTCGGTTGATTAGTCCCCGGCAAACTCCGGCTAGCTCAATCTCCTTGTGGGTGGAGAAACCTCACCACAACACTCACCAAAAACACTTGGACACAAGGGAACCTTTGAGCACTTAGTGACTACTAATTAGACTTTAACCAAGTCTAATTTCGTCACCTTGGCCGGCCATCCCAAGCTCCTTCTTATAGAGCTTGAGAAAATCAGCCTTGCTGATTTGCCCGTTACCAGTCGACTGGTCCTTGCACCAGTCGACTGGTGTCAGCCCAACGGCTCTCTCAACGGCTCTCTATCAGTCGACTGGTCCCAGGACCAGTCGACTGATCCCAGCCGTTTCGAGCACAGAAGCTCTCTGTGCTCACCACCAGTCGACTGGTCCCAGTACCAATCGACTGGTACAACCCTAAACCTAGGGTTTCCCATCCCAAGTACATTTCTCTCGCACTCGGACCCTCACGACTCACTTGACTCTTCTTTGCAGCCTTGACCTCTTTCCTTCAGGTCTACTTCCTTTGGCTCTCGTCCCTTGGATGCATTCAAGTCCGTGGCTCGTCCCCAATGTCATCCTTCGCGTATGCCTCGAAGTCGCCTCCCTTGGCCTTTGTCCTTGCTGCCTTGTCCACGGTCCCTCGGATGCTCCATCCTTCACCGGACCCGAAGCCGTCAACCTAAGTCACATGTGTATCCTGCAGTCCTGCACAGCTCAAGTACACATATCAAATAACAAGGGTGAACCTAACTTAAACCCTTTGCCCAAACACCAAAACACATGGTCCCACAGACCATTGGGATTGCTCCAACAATCTCTCCCTTTTTGATGTTTGGCAATACGTTTAAGTTAGGGAAAACAAATAGCAAATAAACATGCTAAAAACAATGGACTTACGATGCCAAGGCTACACACTTGGACTTACACCGTCGAATGGACTTACGATGCCAAGGCTACACACTTGGACTTACACCGCCGAATGGACTTACGTTGCCAAGGCTACACACTTGGACTTACACCGCCGAATGGACTTACGTTGCCAAGGCTACACACTTGGACTTACACCGCCGAATGGACTTACGTTGCTAAGGCTACACATTTGGACTTACACCGCCGAAACAATGCATCATGCATTTGAACCTATCCCGAGGCTCCCCCTACACCTAAGCTCTCCAATGAGCTAGGATTTTCCCACAGGGATTTTTAAGAACCTATCACAAGGCTCCCCCTATGCAAAGTCATTTAAGGTTTTCCCAACTAAACCTTACTTCTCCCCCTTTGCCTAACATCCAAAAAGCTCTCCAACAATATCCCAATTATTGAAAACTTATCATCAAATTGACCCTAAACTCATGTATCTATCCTCCATGGATTCCACACATCTAAACGAGTTGACACGGTCACGAACAGCACTGAAAAACAATATCAGGCTGGTATCAGTCGACTACCCCTGAGTGCCAGTCGACTGCCCCCTTCGACAGAACCTTACAGAAGCATTCTGTGGTCGAAAACATTGTTACTAGTCGACTGGTATCTATACCAGTTGACTGGTATCCTATTTCTGAAAAAATTAGCCTTTTCAGGTCAACTTCAGAAATGCACCAGAAATTCCCTAGACCTCCAAAAATCTCTAAATTTTGTGAAGAAGTCTATTGTAACCTTGTCTACTTGGGAAAAATATATTACACAATGTATCTATCACCAATCTCAAGATTGACACAAAATCCAAAACTAGCTAAATGGTTCAATTGAACCTTGACCTAAAGTTCTAGTTTTGGCTTCCTCTTGATGTCTTTGCCCATACCAACCCACAATGCATCCCTAGCATTGGTTTATATGGCATTTATACATCCAAAATCAATTATCATGCTATATGACCCCAAATGTCATATTTCTTGCATGAAATACAAACCATGTGTGCCAAATCCCTAGGTTTGAGACTCAAGTCCGTCTCCAAACCACTTGGCACACTCCATGACTTATCTAGAATCCCAAGTAGTAACCACTTGAGATCCATTGGCCATGGGTCCCAATTTGACTCTTTGAGCTCCCCCTAGAGCTCTTAGCCTTAGTCATCTTCTTAGATGCTTTCTCCATTATGGCTAAACCACAGTGGTGTACCTTGGACATATCATCCTTGCCATAATCATATGCAACCCTAGCATATTTCTTCTCATTGACTTTAGATGACTCTCCCTTGCCCTTATCATGTGTCACCCTAGCACATGGTCTCCTTTTGGCCTTGGAGGGACTAGATCGGTATCCCAAGCCCGATATATCATTGTTGGGTCTTTGACTACCCAACACCATACTTAATTCCTTAGATCCAACATCGAATCTCTTAAGGAATTGTTCTAACTTATCAAGCTTTCCCCTTAAAGCTTAATTCTCCTTCTCTAGGTTCCTAACCCTAGAGTTAATTTGTCCACCTTGGACATTCCTAGACCTACCCTTCCTAGGCATATGTCTCCCCTTCTTGGGATTAATGCCTTGGTTCTCTATTACCTTCTTCTCCTTAGGTAATGAGAATTTAACTTTCCTAGGTCTATCATGCATAGAGGGTTATGATCGATATTTACCCTATTCCTATCATGATATTTAAACCCAAAATTTTGCATGGGTAGATAATAAGAATTATTCCTAGCATGCATGGAGGAATTTAAGTTTGACTTTAAATTTAAACTAGGGTTTACCTTACCCTTTACCTTTGGAGCTCCCCCTTGACTCGAGCCTCCATTCTTCCTCCACTTCTTTCCCCACATCTTCAAATGCGCTAATTTCTTGAGCTCTTTCTTCCTTGGGCATTTGGTGTGGTAGTGACCCCGCTCATCACACGTGAAGCACACTATGTGCTTTTTCTCCTTCTTCTTCTTGGCACCATCATTCCTACAACCCAAATTATTATCTAAAATAATTTGAGTGGGTTTAGGAGTTACCTTCTTACCCATTGGACATCTACTTTTGTAGTGCCCCCTTTCATTGCATCCGAAGCACACAATGTGATCTTTTGACTTCACTTCGGTGGAGGTGCTTGCTAGATTGACCACTTCCAAGACCTCTTCTTGTTCTTCACTTGCCTTGGAATTTTCTTCAATTCTTGAGGATGTAGATGATGCCTCATCTTCCTTCTCCTCCTCGGATGTTGAGCTCATGTCAACATTCGATTGGTCCTTCTCTTCTTGGATTTGTGTAGGACTCTCATAAAGCGTAATTACCTTTTTCCAAAGGTCACTTGCATTCTCGTATTCACCTACATTCAATATCGCATTAGGAGGTAATAAATTAATTAAAATTCTAGTTACCTCCTTGTCCGTCTCCGATTGCTCCCTTTGCTCATCGGTCCAATATCAACGTCGGAGACGCTTTCCCTTCTTGTCCGTTGGAGCTTTAAACAGTTCCTCCAACGCAATCCATTGGTTCCAATTCATTTGGAACCACATCTCCATGCGCTTCCTCCAATAGTCGAAGTCCTCGCGCTCGTATGGAGGTGGGATTCGGATGTCCCATCCGAGAGGTCCCTGCGACTCCATCTTCTTCCTCTAGCCGCTCTCTTGGCGATTAGTCCAACAAGAGCTCACCTTGCTCTGATACCAATTGTTGGAAGATCTTGCGGCCGACTAGAAGGAGGGTTGAATGGACGGCGCCCCCAAATCCTTGCTTCCTACGATGTTAGCACAGCGGAATACAAACGAACACAAATAGAAAGCTAAACACCAAATACAATAATGGAAATGCAAACCGCTAACACGTTCGTTTACGTGGTTCGGAGATAACTTGCTCCTACTCCACGGTGTGTCCGTAAGGTGGACGATCCCTCAATCCGTCTATGGATTAGTCCCCGGAAAACTCCGGTTAGCTCAACCTCCTTGTGGGTGGAGAAACTTCACCACAACACTCACCAAAAATACTTGGACACAAGGGAACCTTTGAGCACTTAGTGACTACTAATTAGGCTTTAACCAAGTCTAATTTCATCACCTTGGTCGGTCATCCCAAGCTCCTTCTTATAGAGCTTGAGGAAATCAGCCTTGCTGATTTGCCCATTACCAGTCGATTGGTCCTTGCACCAGTCGACTGGTGCCAGCCCAACGGCTCTCTCAACGGCTCTCTATCAGTCGACTGGTCCCAGGACCAGTCGACTGATCCCAGCCGTTTCGGGCACAGAAGCTCTCTGTGCTCACCACCAGTCGACTGGTCTTAGTACCAGTCGACTGGTACAACCCTAAACCTAGGGTTTCCCATCCTGAGTACATTTCTCTCACACTCGGACCCTCACGACTCACTTGACTCTTCTTTGCAGCCTTGACCTCTTTCCTTCAGGTCTACTTCCTTTGGCTCTCGTCCCTCGGATGCATTCAAGCCCGTGGCTCGTCCCCAATGTCATCCTTCGCGTATGTCTCGAAGTCGCCTCCCTTGGCCTTTGTCCTTGCTGTCTTGTCCACAGTCCCTCGGATGCTCCATCCTTCACCGGACCCGAAGCCGTCAACCTGAGTCACATGTGTATCCTGCAGTCCTGCACAACTCAAGTATACATATCAAATAACAAGGGTGAACCTAACTTAAACCCTTTGCCCAAACACCAAAACACATGGTCCCGCGGACCATTGGGATTGCTCCAACACTGCACTCATGCGGGGTAAGAAAGAGATGAAACCACAATAGACTCTACAAAGCATGGATAGAGAACTGAGTCACATCCGATCAAATCAATCTTAGGAATCTCTATGAAATTTTCTAAAAGATCTCCAGAGATACTAAGTTTGTCGTGATAAAATATACCTAGAGGCTCTTAAATAGTGATTGTGGCCTCCTCTTGGTCAGAAAATGGCTCTGGCTTAGGTGATGGTACAACTGAAGTAAGAGATTATTGGGTCCTTGCTTTCGCAGCACTAGTCCCTACACTCTCCTCATCAACATTTGGTTCAGGTAATGGTGCAAATAAAAGAGGTGATTCTTGGGACATTGCTTCCACCGTGCAAGTCCCTTTAATTTCATCATCAACAACACATGCATCATTTACAATATCTACAACAACAATTTTAGAAAAGTTAGGATCAACAACAACTATATCATTATAACATAAAAGACTAGAAGAATCATGTAGAGCAGTAGAATCAGAGTCATCACTAACTTTATAATCCATCTCCTCAAACACCTCCCTGCTGGAATGGTTGTGGCCAATCAAGCATCGAGTTATCCTGAAATCTAAGTGGAGTCTGATATGCTAGAAGAGACTAAGTACTCTACTATTGTGTGTTCCTACACCCAATTTGTCTACTTCCAAATTGAAGAGAACTAGCGACCATGTTTTTCATTAATTCCTTAGCTTCGAGGTTGTTCAAGTTCAATGGATGGGATTACTCAGTCAAAGTAACCATGACCGATTAATTTTGGTTAGCTAGATTTGTCTTTGGTAGACTGACTTCCTTCATATCATGCTTCAGTAGACTGACTCCCTTCAGGTCAGGCTTCTTTAAGTCGAGCTTCAGCAGACGACTCCCTTTAGGTTGGGCTTCTTCAAGTCTGGCTTCAGCAGACTGACTCCTTTTAGGTCGGCTTTGGGAACGCCAAGTAACAAGGAAAACCTTCAAACAAAGGTATGAAAAGACTCAAGGAAGACATTAGAAAGGGGACAAGGCGAGCCTTGGTAAGGTCCATTTGATGCTCAAGTCAAACCTTGTAGAAAAGTTGGAGAAAAATAAGGAGAGTAAAGAGTTATTGCATTGCTTGCCTTGATGTTGCAACTAGTTACCTTTAAATATAAAGTGAAAGGGTAACCTTAGTTCCCAAAGGGTACATGCATCTTTTCCTTTTTTTTACCAAGAGACGACTATCTTGACGACCGGTGCTTTAACTGCCGCATCTTTTGATAATCGACGCTTCAATAATCTCCAAGTCGAATTCAAATTCTAATTTGGATGATTAAATGTGACTCAGACAGAGTTGACTTGAGGTCTTTTATCAAGGGTCATCATTAACCTGAACTCGGTTTGATTGGATCTTAATTTGGTTTAACTTGACTTGAGCTTAGGTTGACTTAACATGAGTTCATCTTGACTTTGACTTCTAACTAAATTTGACTTTTGATTTTACTATGTCACGTGGTATTGTTTTACTCGACCATATCAAACTAATTTACAGTCAAATTTTTTTTTCAAATAAACTCTTTTATACATTATAGTGGCTTATTTTATCAATCTTGTAAGCACAAGCTAATTTGCTAATTAACTTGCACCTTTAAACTGGTTGGCTCGGACCATCATGATCTTTTAAACACAACACTCCAAGTAGAACTCATTTTATCTATCTTTTTTTTATTATTTTGTGATTTTGCAAAACATAAAAAAATTAGAAAAAAAAACATGAGCATCATCCAATTAATAATTATAAACAAACATCAATCAACACAGAGGAACTGCTTACGTGATTATGCTACTAGTCAACCCAACACTACCCAAAAGGCCTACTCAAAACAACCACCAACCTCGCGGCATGCCTCGCCCACAATCATTCCATTCCATTATCATAATATTTGATCTCCAAAACTGCTTGGATTGCTCAAAAGGAGAGCTTTCGCTCTCGTTTCATTAATCAATTCCCTCAAAGAGCCTTAACCACGTTCTCGCCGGCCTCATCCTTCTCATCTCCTTTGCAAAAGTGCAACGCCACTGCTACCTCCTCATCATGCTCCATCTCCACCACGTTCATGGTGGCCGGAGCCTAGATAGGTTTAATGAACGAATGAATGAATAAGAGGTCGAGTGAGTGAGTGAGTGAACCATGCATATAGCTAGCTAGCTCAGCCAAGAGTTTATGAACAACCTCGTGAATGGCTCTTCCTCTCGGCCCTCGCTTCCTTTTCCTGCTCCTCATCCAGGCCCTCGTCCCTCCTTCTTCGCTTCAACTCCATTTGGATCCCGGCCTCATCGACCGCATCGTCCGGGACTCCGCCTTCCGGTCCTACCTCGTCGACCACCAGAAGACCGCCGTCGTCTACAACGTCTCGCTGCCGCCCAGCATCCCTGGCGTCTCGGCCGCCACCGTGCGCTTCAGAACCGGCAGCTTGCGGCGGCACGGAGCCGCCGTCGGGGAGTTCCGGGTCGCGCCGGGCGTCGTCGTGCGGCCGCGCTCGAGGAGGCTCGTCGTGGTGGCGCAGAACCTGGGCGATCTCTCCTCTGCCTACGACGGCTACAGGAACATCTCAGGGTTCCGACTGGTCTCGCCGGTGCTGGGACTCCTCTTCTACAGAGCGGCGAGCGTGCGCAACGCCAGCGTCCCGCCGGAGCTGGAAATCTTGGCGACCAGGGGGCCCATCACGGTGGACTTCTCCGGGTTGGCGCGCTGCTCGCGGGGTTCGAGAGTGCTCTGCGCGCTCTTCGAATCGGACGGCAACTTGAGCCTATCGAATGCCACGCGCGGCGGCACAATGTGCAGGGCGCGAACCCAGGGACACTTCGCGCTCGTCGTCGAGTCGGCTGGAAGCGGCGGGAGGAGTGGAGGGGAGACGGAGATGGAGATGAAGCTGAGCGGGTGGAAGGTGGTGGTGGTGAGTGTGGCGGCGGGCGCCTTCAGCTCGGTGCTGCTGGGGCTTGTGGCGGTGGCGGTGGTGACGGCGCAGCGGAAGAGGATGAGGACGGCGGAGATGGAGAGGAGGGCGTACGAGGAGGAGGCGTTGCAGGTGTCGATGGTGGGCCATGTCAGGGCGCCCACAGCGGCGGTGGTTCGGACGGCGCCCTGCCTGGAGAACGATGTGGCGCCATCTTGGTGACTCCAAAAAATCCTGATTATCGCATTCTTTTTCTATTGATTTCATTTCATAAGCAGAGTCCACGGCCACCTCGGTTCCCCCTATCCTAATCCCTTCCTTTCGATTTAGAAGAAAAATTAATTTTAGCCTCTGTAATCTCTGCAGTCTTTACTTTTCAGAGAAAATATGCACTTAATTTTAAAATTATTAATGCACTTAATTTTACTGTAATATCAATCGATTGATATTATATAGTCAAATCCACCCATCGAATATTTCTGTTATTTGATTTATCAGTTGATCAATCAAATACAGTAGTCGTGTCTCGTTGTTCACAATATATCATGTCAGTTTGGTTTAATCAATTTAATTAAATTTGAAATTTTAAAACTAAATAAATTGAAATAAATGATTTTTTTAAAAAAACTCTGAATTAATTGAATATAACTTTTTGGTATTAAAAATCTGTTATTAAAGATTGGAGTTAAAAAAAAACTCACAAATTTCTTAATTTTTAACTCAGGATGATTTGTAAATTAACTAATTATTCTGCGACAATAAATTGCAAAGTTCAAGATGTAAATTGACATCCTATAAATTCAATGTTTTAAATATTTTTTTTATCGATGTGTTAAATCTAATTAACAATATAGAAAAGTTCATTATGTTAAATTTTAGCTCTAATCTAATTTGTAAATTAGTTTGTGATCATCTTAATGCCAAAATACATAACGTGTTTATTATAGATAATGAGTTTTTAAAAAAAAATTTTAGCATTAATAAAAAATAATAGAAACTTTGAATTTATGGAGAGCAAACTTGCACCTTGGAACTTGCAACTTACCACCAAATTTTAGACCACAATCAACTATTTTAGGTCTCTAACTCAACACGTAATACAAATTTATGACTGATCCTATGTGAGATATGTAGAGATAATGTGCTAGTGGCAATGGCTTAATCATTGATGAAAATAAAAACCTCATAAGATGATTTTCTTCGTATTCTGCACACATTTAGATGATCTAACAAAATATTAGTGACCAAATATCAGGGAAAAAATATCTGACAAGACCCTTCGACGCTTAAGCCAATATATTCTCCAGCAAGTGAAATGAAGAACAGTGGTGGATATGCACGAGCGTAGGTTTCAGATACAGCTAATGCATATCTTGCCAACGGAAAAGATTCTTCTTTATATACCACCTCTCACAACCTCAATGATCATGAGGTGGACTCGTCTGTCAAAGTTTGTTAGGTGATAGAAAAACTACAATCTCGATGATATGCAGTAACAGTCTTAGGAATCTTTTTCCTATCCACATATGTATCTCTTTTGTCTTTTATGGCTTAAACCCTTGATGAAATGATCGAGTATGTCGTCATAACTAACCTTTGTAAAAAGTGCACTAGAAATATTCCTCGATACCCCTGAGAAGCAGTTAAAATATTGTCTGATGATTGTTTCTTAAGTATATCTCTGTCTGTTCTTAAGCCGGCCTCTGTGTTTGGCTAAATATCTCGACCGGTCCTTAACCCGGCCTCTTATATTGACTGATGTACACTGCACCACATGATATACTCACTGGAGAATGGTAGAATGTATCATGATCCCGAGAAATCTCTTTGATAATAACATATGTTGTGTTGAAATTCCATTCGGGCGATTGATAATAACATGAATGTAAGTGTTGCATGCTCAATCAATCATTTCCCTGACCGGGCGTATGCAAACTTTGGTCGGACGTACTTGGAAAGATTTATGAAGCTGAGAGTCTTAAGCCCAGATAACCGGTCGCATATATAAGGGCTAACAAGGTTGATCACCTTTATCCTGGCCAGTATTTATCTGGTTAGTCTCACATATGGGAATTGATGAGGCTGAGCGTTTTTATCCTGGCCGTCCTTTATCTGATCGGTCCCACATATGGGAATTGATGAGGCTGAGTGCTTTTATCTTGGTTGGTCTTTATCTGGCCGATCTCACATATGGGAAATGAGGAGGCTGAGCGCTTTTATCTCTACCGGTCTTTATCTGGCCAATCACATATATGGAAAATGATGAGACGCTAAGTCCCTTTATCCTGGCCGGTCTTTATCTGGCCGGTCACACATATGGGAAATGATGAAGCTGAGCGTCTTTATCCCAACCAATATTTGTACGTTCAGAACATACATACTCGCTCGACTTTAAGACTAGACAAATGCACATGCACACTGTTATTTATGATTGATATGTTGTAGAATGTGTCAATCATTCCAGCCACTATATAATACCGGCCAGCCTTAAATTTAACCTCCCTAAGATCTGCCCACCCTTGAGATATTATACTCCTTAGTTCGCTCGGCTTAATGACGGGCTTTCTTCCCCTAGCCGGATTAAAACTCGATCTGGTTAGCCCCAGGATTTTAACACTGGAGCCAAATGAAGGAATATTTCTTTTTTGAAGTAGAACAACCACATCATCATGACTTTGATCGTCTTATCATCTTGACTCCTACTACCATATTACTTTTTCGGATCCACGCATCATAACTCGTATCAATGACGATAAAAATATTTTAAAATTTAACTGATTTTACAATCTGCTTATACCTTAAAATTTAAGAAACCATGAATTTATTTTTAAACTCTTGGCTTTTTCATAGGTTTTACCATGAGTTTGAACCATCAAAAGCACTTGAATCTTTAAGAGCAAATTGATGTATAAGTTAGCTTACACCCTGAACACTTGTATAAAATGGATTCAAGTTAATTAGCAAATCAACTCGTAGCCAAATTTGACAATTTGTGAGAGTTTTTTAATGCTCTTAACTCTAATTCAGGTCATGCCATTGCAAGGCACAAATTGATTTACAAATCAACTTACACCCCAAAAATGATGGACATTAATAGCCAAGAGGGCATTTTAACAAGACATCAATACTACGATCTAAGATGACAATCTTGAAACTCAAGGAACATTTTAAAATAAATATTTGCCTGATAAGAGTAAAGTTGATTAAATTAACTACTGCCTATCGAACGTGCCATAGCTAATAACTTATGGAAAAGTGATTTCGATCGACAAACAATTCTAATTATTCTTCATTCCACGTGAACTACATATACAACAACTTAATTACTTCCAGCGAGTAATGTATGGTAATTATGTGTATACATGTTGCAAACTGTATGCAATTAATGGGATGGTGATGTGAGGACTCTAAGGTGACCTTGCTACACGGCGACGCCATGGCTTCCTCTTCCTGGAAATCCAATGCGTAATTCTGTCTCTACATCATTGTGATCGCCATACGTGCTAACATTTGGGTAACTGGGGCATGGTGTCACTTCCTTGAAAGCACCAGTTGGTAACTGGGGCAGTAGTTTGCTCTTCAAAATTTAATAAACATGACTTATCAATGAAGAGAGGGATAATAACACGAGAAGTTTCTAAGAAGACAAATAACTCCATTACAGCTACCTGTTCACGTAGTGATTCATTCTCCTTTAATAAGGATGCTACCTGAAATGAGTGAAGGTTAAGTTTCAGATAAACGCCTGCAAAGAGAGAGGGAGAGAAAAAAGATCACCTTCTCTTCGAGCTGTGAAATCTGCCCTTGTAGCAAATGATACTGACATTAAGAAAGGTGTAAGCATCATGAAAGTTTAGTGTCTCCATTGAAAATTCCACAGAAATTGATTTATAGGCTACAAGTTAAACTTGCCTTCCTTTTTCTGATCTTTTGCAAGCTCTGTTCAATGTTACCTTGTATATCATGCAGCTCGTCAAGCGAGCATGACTCTAGTTCTTCTCCCAACAACTGCCTGCAACAGCGAAAACTTCACAGGTAAAAGTTTATTAAAATAAATTGCATGAGAGCAGAGTAGCACAGGATGACTCACTTTTTAGAGGTTTCAAGAAGCTCAATCTTTTTCAACAAGCAGTCTGCTTCCATTTTCCCTTGCTGCCCTCAATAAAACTAGGTTTTAGAATTCTGAGACAAATTTACATTTCAAAGTATGTGTTGGATGTTCTATGAGAGAAACAACACAAAAACATCTCTTAAAAATTCATTCTTGGATCTGTCAGAAATTCAATTCTATTAAACAAGTACCTCTCTAGGAAAAATGATCTAGTCATGCACTGTTTGCCATTGTTTACTTGACCTATTGTTTTAACTTTCTTATATTGCGCAAACTAGCATCTGAAAACAAGTGAAATAGCATATATATATATGGAAGCCAAATACAGAATAGAAACTTAGTTGCAAGAATGCTCCACCTGAACATCTGGCTCCTGCACCTGAACATCTTGCTCCATTATTGAGTTTCTGGTATTTTCTCTTGAACGCTCTCCATATCGTGCAATGGTACTTTGTATGCTAGAGAAACCAAATACAATTCACCATTAATTACCTTCTAGTATGAACCATTCAAGGAAATGACATTTTACAAAAATGTCATTGGATCGGAACATGAGAGCTAGAATTGCAGAATTTTTGTCTCCTTGATGAGCATAAAGAAAGCGATATTCCTAGTAGGATGAACTATGTTCGTGGACAGAAAACTGTCATTGATCTTCGGTCTCTTATAATCGGTAGTAGTGTTAAACACTATCTACTGAACAGAGACAGTTTAGCTGCAACCAATCATGTTTAAACTTCTTTAAAGGAAATTATCAAGCCCAAAAGTCTAACATCCCAAATTTATCTTCCCACCGGAGAAAATTATCATGTAGTGCGTTACAGAAGGGAATCGGACCATAAATGCTTGGGAGAGTGCATGAGCGCCCTGCAATTATACCATAGCTGGGGGGACACATACTTAATCTTGAAGTAATTGGCCTTAGCATAGACATCTATGAATAATCATTTCGATTCAACTATAACAATCAAATCTTATCTTACTAAGTAAAATAGACTATATGGATCCTATTAATTCATTGAATTTTATTCCTTACTATATTATCAATTATAAATAAATCTTATCTTATTTTATAATTGTTAATCAAGTTTTTTTTTTCTTTTACTCCCTCATTTAAGATATATAGTTCCATATCTTATCGGCCGCTTGATTAATGTCGTTTAATCCAAATTCTCTTAAGCTCTACTAGGTCAACCTAACCTCATGCTTTATTTGAGTGGCTGCAATGCTGAGTTTACAAAACTCAAGAAGTTGGGTTTTATAAACCCAATAGTATTATAAGTGGTTTTGTAAAATCAAGAACTCAGAATTTAAAATTGGATACTAGGTTCAGAATAATTTAAAAAAAAAAAAAATTAGTGGACATGGCCCCAACGCATTGTGGCGGGCAGTCATTTGCCTTTTTTAATTTTTTTGTTTTAAAATTAAAAAAATTTAATTAAATGATTATATTATAAAAATAGATATGATGTGGTGGGACATGTTGCCTTTTAAATTTATGATTGTGGGGAGAGATTTATAAAAATTAAGGATTCTTTATTTTTAATATGGCATGGCACTGTAAGTCCCATAATGAAATTAATTTTATAAATTTAGGGTTATGGTTAACCTTAAACCCACTTCCAGTCAATAAGAAAAAATTAGTTATTTTACACCCAAAACAAGCATCTAATTATTTTAAAAGGATTTTTGGAGTCTCGTTCATTTGAATAGTACATGTGGATGATAAATTTCTTTTAACAAATTTGATAAAATTTGTATTAAAAATTTTGATAAATCCAATGAATGATATCTAATATAAAATCAATAGTTAATTCAACGATAAAATTTTAAACAAATACGGTGGTATCTATATAACACATTTTAATTGAATAAGAAGGATAGGTATAAATTAAATACTATTTTATTTTAAGATAAAAATCAAATATATTTTACAAGGGATGCTTCAATAAGACTATAAATGAACACATAAAAGAACTAATTTGTAAGCATTTTTTTACTAATCAACCATTCACAAGTAAAGAACTAAGCCATAAGTATTATTTGCTAATCAACCGTTCACTTGCCAAGTTTCAGAAAGTTCAGCAAGGTGCACATGCACTATGTGGGAGGAAACTCAAATCAATGATAAAAACATTTAAACACATTTATATAAACTCATATTTTAATTGAATACTTCAACAAACACCGTATAAATTTATATCAGAAGCCTTACTTTATCCTAAGATAAAATTCAAATATATTTTACATTTAATATTTAAATAAGTGTATAATATGAGTTTATAAAAGAACTAACACAAAGCATATCCAATAAAGAATCATTCACAAGTAAGGTTTTAGAAAGCTTATTTAAGTAGTATGTGGTTGACCTACTGCGTAACATGAAGACATGGTATATAAGTGCATATATGATCAATATTAAAAATATTTAAAATTTTATATTGATAAGAATATCCAAAATGCATAAAATAAATTGAATTTATTGACACATCCACTTTATAGCTCGATAAAAATACCGATCAATCATACAGTTCAATGCAATTCAACACTTGAAGGAAAAAAATGAGTCAATAATAATCAGTAACATAGAGTTAGATCAGAAACCAGGGCAATTAATCCCAACTACTCTTCTGTTACAATAAAGATTTCAATCAAAACTTACTCCTATTTTACTCTAAGCTTTCCTAAACTAGATGGCAAAGCAACCCAGTTGGAGTCCAAAGAATTATATCAGAGTTTCATAGCCAGCACTAGTCACCATCTCGTGGTTGATTACGAACTCGCATTCAGTTAGCAATTTCTTGGTCATGTTTTCATCTAAGCTAGCTTCTTGCTCATATCTTCAACTAAATAGCTTCCTACTCTCATCTTCAATTATGCGGCTTTCATGATTTTGATTGAGTAGTTGTTTAACATCTCTTCCTATTTGCTTGATGTAGAAGAGAAAGAGATCATATATTTCTCATAACTGTAATCCGTTTACATATAGGTATTTATATATATAAGGAGGGAAAGAGAATCCTATAATTATGGCATGTCTATTAATTACAATCAATCATAATCTCTATAATCAAGCTAATATAAATCAATCATAATCCCTATAATTAAGAGAACCTTTAGAAGTATTTAACACTCCCTCTCAAGCTGGAGCATATATGTCAATTATATCCATCTTGTCACAAAGTTTTGAAAATCGTTTTCCTCATAATGCTTTAGTGAAGACATCAGCAATTTGGTTGGATGATGATGTGAATGGAGTGATAATTTTGTGGCTCATTACACACTTGAGAATAAAATAACAGTCAATCTCAATATACTTAGTTCTCTCATTAACAACTGGGTTACTTGTAATTTGAATAGCTGCTTGGTTATCACAATATATTGACAGTGGTTCATTGTAGTTGAACCTTAATTCTTCAAGCAAATTCTTCAACCATAACATCTCAGTTACAGTGTGAACCATGACTCTATACTCAGCTTCGACAGTCAACCTAGCACAACAGTTTATTTCTTACTTCGCCATGTTACTAGATTTTCCCCTATATAAGTGCAATACCTAGAAGTGGATCGTCTGTCGATCTTAGATCCAGCATAGTCAGCATTAGAATAAGCTTTGATCTTTAGGTGCTCATTTCTCTTAAATGGCAACCCTTTTCAATGTACTTAAGAATCCTGATAGTGGCATCCTAGTGAACTTACTTCGGCTTATTCATAAAATGATTGACTATTCTAACTGCAAAAGAAATGTCAAGTCTCATTACTGTTAAGTAGATGAGTTTCCCAACAAGCATCTATATTTTTCCTTATCCTCAAAGAACTCTCTAATATCATCCCAAACACTTGAATTGATATCCATATACATATCAACTGGCTTTGTTCCAAGCAATCTAGTTTCTTTGAATAAATCTATAGCACACTTTCATTGGCATAATGAAACTCCAGATTTGTTGTGAGCAATTTCAATTCCCAAGAAATACTTAGGACATCTCATATCCCTTATCACAAAGTGTTGCTGCAAATACTTCTTAGTTTCGTCTATCCCACATATATCACTACCAAATATTAGATGTCATTAACATAAATAATAAAAATGATAATCTCATTCGTGTTATGTCATGCAAACCAGATTGATCCGATTTACACTGTTTGAAGTCAACAATACTGATTATATTACTGAATTTATCAAACAAGGCTACGGGGCTTTATTTAAGACCATAAATAGCTGGTTTAAGTCTGCAAACCATAGTAGTATTCTCCCCCTGAGCAACATACCCTAAAGGTTGCTCCATAAACATGGTCTCGTGCAAATAGCCATAAAAAAGGTATTCTGTTAGGACCCATGAGACCGACAAGAGGGGGTGAATTGCCTTCAAAAAGAAAATGAAACCTTTCTCGATCTTTTGAAATATTAAAGCACTTGTATAAAAATAATTAATAAACTAACTAAAAGAAAGAGGCTACCGATTTTACTTAGTTACAACTGGGAAGGTTGTTAATCCAAGACTTTGAAGCATTAATCAAATTCTCCTTTCGTCGTAGGCGGATAAGCCTCTTACAAGCTTTGGAAGCACATAATCAAAGCAGTAGAATAGTAAAGAAACTCATGTACAAGTGATTTTGAATTACTAGGATCAAGGCCGTATTTATAGCCCTGATCCGGGCATCTGGAAGGATTCCGAGCGCCTGGGTGTGGATAAAATTTTATTCACGTCGCAACGGATCACGACATCTCTGTGATCGATAAGTTTTGTGGTCCGAACACCTGGACTAGGTTTGGGCGCCCGAACCTGGCCGAACCAGCCTTCAGCCAGGGCGCAGCTCAGGGCGCCTTGCCTGGCCCCGAGGGTCCGGGCGCCCGAACCAAAGTCAATAGATTTGTTGACTTTTCAATCCGGGCTCTCGCTTCGGCTCCTCTCGCTTGGGTGATCTTGGTCATCCAGAATAGGGCTCACCCGAACCCATTTTTCGGCCTTCTCGAGTAGTCTTCCGCTATAGCTTCTCGTCCCTCGAAAACGCCACACGTCTCCTTCTCATCTGTCAGCGTAATCTTCCGCAGCACCTCGTCCTTCAGAAGCACCGAGTCCGTCGACTCTCTCCCATGTCATCCTTCTCGCTAGCTGTGTCTTTCGCTTGACTTCCTGTGCTCCTAAGTTCTTGTACACTTAGACACAAGACATTAAATAAACACAAGATCTAACTTAACTCGATTGACCACATCAAAACTATCTCGGGGGTACTAACACATTCTTCAAATCTAGCTAATACATTGGTTAAGACTGATTGATAAAGAAAGAGAATAGAACTCTAATAGAATTCAAGCAAACAGTAGGAGAGAACATATCAAAGTAATCAATACCATGAGTCTGTGTAAATCCTTTGGCCACCAGATAAGTTTTGTTTTGATTAATAGTACTGTCAACTTTAAATTTCAGAGTAAATACCTAACGACATGCAACAATATCAACAAAAGATGGTGCAGCCACCAACTCCCAAGTACCACGAGAGATAAGTGTAGACATTTCCTCATCTATTGTAGTTCACCAAGCCGAGTGTTAATAAGCCTCAAAGTAGGAAGTTGAAACTTCTGTAGATGATAGAGAAATAGCAAAAGTGCAGAATGCAGGACCAAGTTAATCAAACAAAATATAATTAGACAGGATGAGTAGTGCAAGACTGAATACATTTATGAAGAGCAATAGGTAGATTAATATTGAAGGGGCAAGGAACATTAGGATCTACAAGAAGAGGAGGTGAGGGACATGAATTTGGTTTTGGTCGAGCACGCCTCGTGTACACTTGCAATGGTTTATGAGATGAAACATCTATAGTGGGAGACATGGATGGTGGGATAGGTAATGGAGGAGACGTTAATGTATCACGTGACTGAGCTACACGGGGGAAAAGTATGGTTGGGACTCAAAAAACGTAACATCAGCACAGATGTAACTGCGTTTTGTGAGTGGGTCAAGATAACAATATCCTTTTTGTGTACAAGAATATCCAAGCAAGATCCATTTAATAGAGCAAGGAGATAATTTATCTAAGTCAGGAGTAAAATTATAAACAAAACAAACACAACCAAATATGCGAGGAGGCAGAGAGAAAAGAAATTTGTCAGAATGAATACAAGAGAAGGGGATATCCCCATGTAACACAGTAGAAGGCATCCTATTTATGAGAAAGCAAGTTGTGAGTACAACATCACCCCACAAAACTCAGGAACATGTATGTGACAAAGAAGAGTACAAGCTACATCTAAAATATAACGGTATTTGCGTTCAATAACTCTATTTTGTTGGAAAGTATATGAACAAAAGGTTTGATAAATTATGCCATGAGAATTACAGAATATAGACATTGTTTTCTGAGTGAACTCAAGTGCATTATTGGTACAAAGAATGCACAAGGCAACAGAATATTAAGCTTTTATTTCGTTATAAAATGATATTAATATCTCAGGAACCTCACTCCTATTTTTGAGTAAATATAACCAAGTCATGCGAGAATAATCATGAATAAAAATTATAAAATACTGAAAACCTCCTCTTGACACAACTCTACTAGGTCCCCAAATATCACAATGAATAAGTTCAAAATTAAAAGAACTACGTTTATCAACTTTAGAAGAAAAAGAAGTACGACAGTGTTTGCCGAACTCACAAGACTCAGATTAGAAACTAGTAAATGGAATGGGAGCTAACTTTTGAAAGTGAATGAAGATGAGTGACTTAAACGACAATGCCACTGAGAAGGAGACACAATTGCTGAGAGCGCCTGAGAACTTACAGGTATAACCGAATCCAGATAGTATAGGCCATCACTCTCATGTCCTCCACCAATTATCCTCTTCGTGTACAAATCCTGAATAATACAATAGGATGGATAAAATGATATAGAATAATTATGAGTTTTTATTAGCTTGCTTATGGATAGTAAACTAACAAGAAATTTAGGTGCAAAGAGAATATTATCAAAAGTGATATTTGCAATAGGCCTGACTGTTGGTGCAATTTACACTAATGATCTAACTCAAGTTTTGATGAATGACAAGTGGATTAAAGTTAGAGTATCTGTGATCTAATTGCTTTACCAAGTATGCAGGAGTTGACGGGTCTGAAGGACCTGACAACAGGCTGAAATTCAACCAGGTCCGCAAGACCCGATATCTGGTGGGAAGTCTAATTGGATCCGCGGGACCTGACAATCGGTTGAAGTCGAGTTGGGTCTGCCCCACCTAACAACTGACGGGAAGACCTGGTGGGTCAAAGGCAAGTCAAGCGACTGTAGTTGATAAGAAAGAGGTAAGCAACTGGAGAAGAAATCCAATGACAACTCGTTCCCGATTGAGGGAACAATAGGCGTCGGTCCAGCTTAGGTCCATTTGGAAAATCTAAGCTGAGATCTTGACTAGATCATAATTTCGGGGAGACAGGATTTAATTACTACTATTATCTTACTTATTGTGCTAACTCTATTTTGCAGGGTAATTTTTATGCCTGGACTAACTCTTTTTTGCAGGGAAGAAGTTGCTGAAAAAGTATGTCCAGGCACCCGAACCAGCTTCGCTCGAGTGGCCTGGCAGGCACCAGGCCCCCGGGGTTGGTCCAGGCGCCCGAAGCAGAAAAGTCATCCAGAAGCTGAGTTGGAGCGCGACAATGGGCCGAACCCATGTCAATGGTCAAGACGCCTTGAGGGGTTCCAGGAGCCGGAGGTGGATAAACTTGACGAATCAAGTTTCGATGAGAGATCACCACGTTAGCAACGGTCCAAGCACTCGGAGGGGTTCTAGGCGCCCAAAATGGGACTATATAAAGGCCTTCGTATAGCAGGTTCAGAAAATCATCTGCTACGACTTTTATATTCATGCGTTGCTCCGAAAAGACTTTGACGATACTGAAAAGCTTCTCCGAAGTTCGAAAAATGAAGATTTCTTCATATTTCCTTTCTGTTTGTTGATAACATTTACGTTTCAGTTCTTATACTCAAATCTTTGTAACCTATTTTTGAAATGATAGTGATTGTCCAACGAAAGCACTCAACGAGCGCGTGCCTTAGAGTAGGAGTCGTCGAAGTTCCAAATTAAGTAAAAATTATTTGTGTTACCGTTTATACTCTCATGTTGCTTTTCCTCTACGTATAGTCTGTTGGTGCAGGTAGCACTAACGGTCTAACCTAGGTTTTGATGAATGACAAATAGGTTAAGTTAGTTTTGTTGTTGTCTGGCACGAAGTCCAGCTAGGTCGACGGGCTGACCGGATAACTGGCGAGAAGTCCAAGCGGGTCGACGGGCTGACCGGACGCTTGGCGAGAAGTCCAAGCGGGTCGACGGGCTGACCGGACGCTTGGCGAGAAGTCCAGACGGGTCGACGGGCTGACCGGACGTCTGGCAGGTAAGTGAGGTAAGTCACTGGAGGGGAGTGACTGCGAGGACGCATTCCCGGGAAGGGAACATTAGGCGTCGATCCGGCTTAGATCCATTTTGGATATCTAAGTCGAGATCGTGACTAGATTCCGGTCTCGGAAAGACGGAATCTAAGTCATACTATTTGTGCTAATTCATACTATTATAAAATGTGCTAACAATGTATGTTGCAGGATATATATTGCCTCGGACTAACTTTGTTTTGCAGGAAAAGGGAGTTTTCTGGAACAAGGTGGTCCGGGCGCCCGGAGGGGATCCGGGTGCCCGGAAGGCAAATTATATCCAGCCAAGTCGTCGCCACGTGGAGCATCTCGGTTTGAGCAGCTACGTCACATTCCAGGCGCCCGGAGCAACATATAAAAGAAGCCCCAGGCAGGAGCTTCAGATAATCAATCATCAATCTGAGAACTCTTCTACTGCTGGTCCTGCTGCTCTACGTTCCTGCGACGCCGACAAAGCTCCGACAAAGTGCTCATTCGGTTTTTAGTTTATTTCTTTGTCGGTATTACTTTGTTTCATTAGCATTTCCTGTATTCATCTTGTAACTATATTCGAATTGCTAGTGATTGCCCAACGAAAGTGGTCAAGGACCACGGGCCTTCGAGTAGGAGTCGTCACAAGCTCCGAACGAAGTAAAAACAACTGTGTTCATTTACTTTTCCGCTGCGTATTTTTACTCGACTTTTTGAATCGATATTCACCCCCCTCTATCGAATCTAACGGTCCTACAAGTGGTATCAGAGCAGGTACCGCTCTGATTTGGTGCAACCACCAATCAGACTGGGGGTGAAATTTTTTTTCTCCTTTTTTTTTTCCGGTCTTCAGTTTTACACTTAAACTCCAAACTGGTTTATCATTTTTTTAAATATTTTTTGTTGCAATTAAATCTAAATTGGTGCAACACCAATCTAGATTTTTCTTCTATTTTCTCTTCCCGCACTACTAATCCAAGACCAAGTCTTAGGATATTTTTTCGATTATTTACCTGTGTACAGGATGTCCCAACAAGAAGGCTTCAGCACAGTACGACCTCCACTCTTTGAGGGCGATTTCCGTCTTGGAAGAAGCGCGTGGAGGTCTACCTCAAAACAGACTTCGACCGGTGGATGAGCGTTACGAGACCCTACAAAATTCCAATGGACAACTCCGGGAATATACTGGACTGGACAGCTGATTTGAAGAAGAAGGCGTCAGAAAATAAAGCAATCAACACTCTAATGCGGATTAACAAGAGAAGAACTAAAAGAGTCGGTCCACACAAAACGCTAAAGAGCTGTGGGACAAATCGAGCTGCACGAGGGAACGAGCGGCGCTAAGGTAACCAAGCGAGACTTGCTCTTAAATAAAATTTTTAATATAAAAATGCGAAGGTGAAACAGCGAATCAGCTCCACGCGAGGATCAAGGACATCCTCAACGGGCTTCATGCGATAGGCCACCGGATGGAAAATAGAGACTTAATAAGGTAGCATTAAATGCTTTTCCACGTAATAGTTTGTGGGCATCAATAGTGGATGCCTACAAAATTTCTAAAATCTTTCTAAGTTAAAGTTAGATGAGCTTTTTCGTGAATTAGAATTACATGAACAAACTAATCTGGAGCCGAGAAAGGTATAGCTTTATTTGCAGTTCCACCAAAGAAAAGAAGATTCCGACCAAGATTCCGAAGACGAAGAAGACGAAGAACACCGGTGAACTTGGTAAGAAAAATGTTCACCAGAGAAAGAAGCACCAAAAAGGACCTTCAAAAGATCGGTTCTCCCTCGGAACAAAAGAACGTGACTTGCTACGGCTGCAATAAAAAGGGACACTACAAGAACGAATGCCCAAAACTGAAGTTCGACAAACCAAAGCCAACCAAAAAGAAGGCACTCAAAGCAACGTGGGACGACTCCTCGGACGAATCGGAGGAAGAAGAGCGGAAACATCAGAGCCATCTCGCACTGATGGCCCACGAAGCTGAAACAGAAGACGAGTCGGAAGATGAAGACGGGTCTGAACCCGAAACAAGCCACGAGTCCGTACTCGTTTCCGAAGGCCCGAATGAGGTATATTTTAATTTAAACAAAAAATTTTTTAGAATTATTTCCTGTTTAAATAGTAAATTAACTAAAATAGAAAATGAAAACAAATCACTTCTTGAGGAAAATCAAAACCTCAAGGAACAAATCAAAAATTCAAATCCAACTCAAGATCTAACACTTGAGGAGGAGAATTTATCACTAAAAAATGAGATTAACAATTTAAAAGAAATGTTAGAAAAATTCACAATAAGATCAAAAAATCTAGACTTAATCCTAAATAATCAAAAAGCATGCTATAATAAAACCGGACTAGGATATAAGTCGAATTCAAATAAAACCTTCAAATCATTAATAACCCAACACAAATCAACCAATCTAGCTTGGGTTCCGAAAGCGTGCTTAACCACGCAAATAGGACTTAATCAATATTATATACCTAAAGAAAAAATACATTATATAAAATCGAATATACCAAACCAAAATCCAAAATACAAACCTAAATCAAATTTAAAATCTAAACACTTTAAAAATCAACAAAATTATCACCAAGTTAACCATAACTATAAAAGAAACAGACACAAACCTAAAAAGAAAATTTAAATTAAAAGGTCAATAATTCAGGGGGAGGCTCTAGAATAGCTGACACCTCCAAAACTAACTTACCCGACAGGGTAATCTAAAACAAACTAACCCGGCAGGGTAATTAGGATTAGAGACTAAGTTTAACTTGAATCATGATACTGGTGAAGTTTTTGGATGATAGTACGTTAGGAAAACTTGGGCATCGCATGTCTAGAAAGATATGGTTTCGATCTGGTGCATTTGGCCAAGTGGAACTGACCGAAGCTACCCTTAAATGGATCCTAATCAGTTAGACCAAGATTTAGTACTAAGCTCCGTGGATAGGACTATTCGGAAAATCTCGAAAGGTTGGTTACTTCTAATGACGTCCATGTGACTCACCAAGCTTAGAAGTTTATCCGAAGAATGCCTATTTGTGGAGACCAAAGCTAAATCTGAATCTAACACAAGTTAAACCAAAACTCCATAAGTAAAAATCTAATTTCATCTCACAAAATCATAGGATTCCCTGATTGATAATATAGATCGGGTGAGATGAATAAATTTCAAAATTTTAAACTTAAAAATTAATTTCAAAATTTTAATTTTAAACTTAAAAATTAATTTCAAAATTTTAATTTTAAACTTAAAAATAAATTTCAAAATTTTAATTTTAAACTTAAAAAAAAATTTCAAAATTTTAATTTTAAACTTAAAAATCAATTTCAAATCTTTAAAACTTAACTTAAATAATGCCTGCTCAAAGAGACTAACTTTAAATCCTACTTACTGTAGGAAACTAAGTGGATTTTGGACAGTGGTTGCTCCAAACATATGACTGGAGATCACACCAAGTTCACTCAACTCACTTACAAAAGCTTAGGAACAGTTGTCTTTGGAAACAACGGCAAACTCAAGGTAATTGGTATAGGTAATATTGAATTAAAATTAGACTTTATAATTACAAATGTTTTACTTGTTGAAAATTTTAAATATAATCTTCTGAGTATAAGTCAATTGTGTGATACTAGGTATAAGGTTAAATTTCTATCCACAGAGTGTTTAATCAAACATCTAGATAATCCTACCATAAGCCTAAAAGGTTTTAGAAAAGACAACATCTATGCCATCAACTTAACTATTTCTTCCATTAAGTGTTATTTAACACAAAAAGAAGAAACTTGGTTATGGCATAGGCGGATGTCTCACACCAACTTCAGAAATATAAGTAAACTAAATGGACTTGTGAGAGGCTTACCAAAATTACCTAACTTAGATTCAACCATATGTAATGCCTGTCAACAAGACAAACAAACTAAATCCACTCACAAACAAACAAATCAGCCACAAACTAACTCAATATTAGAATTTCTACATTTAGACCTTTTTGACTCCCATGGAGTCAAATCTATAAATGGAAACTTATATTGTTTAGTAATTATAGATGATTATTCTAGGTTTACTTGGGTAAAATTCTTAAAACATAAAGATGAAACTTTTGAAATTTTTACAAATTTTTGCAAACAAATTGAAAACGAAAAAGATATTAAAATTAAAAGAATTAGGGATGAACGGGAGAATTTAAAATCACAACTTTAACAGTTTTTGTCAAATACCATCATGAGTTCTCATGCCCTAAAACCCCAACAAAATGGGATTGTAGAAAGAAAAATAGAACCTTACTTGAAGCTTCAGAACAATGTTAAATGAATATAACCTACCTAAATACTTTTGGTCAGAAGCATAACAGAACAACAATAAATAAAACCCATAACAAAACATTCTTCGAAATGTTTTATAATAAACAACCAAATATAAAATATTTTAAAGTATTTGGGTGCCCAGTTTTTATCTTAAATACAAGAGAACACTTAGGAAAATTCTCCTCTAAAGTTGAAAATGGAATCTTTGTAGGATATTCCCTAAATAGTAGAGGCTATAGAATTTACAATAAGGTTACTTTAAAAATTGAAGAAACTACTAATGTAAAATTTGAAGAAACTAAACAAGACTTAAAACTTACACAACCACCTGAATTTGTTCCAGAAACCAACTAGACTCTAAGTCATGAAGAAGAGGAACAACATCAAGAGAGTCAACCCACTAGAACAATAAGGGTTAACCCAAATCACCCAACTGATCAAATAATTGGTGACCCAGACTTGAGAGTTCAAACCAGATCATCTTTTAGAAACCTAAGCCAAATTTCTTTAATTTCAAAAATTGAACCCAAAACTGTGGATGAATCCTTACTAGACCCAGACTGGATTATAGCTATGCAAGAGGAACTAGCCCAATTTGAGCGTAATGAAGTTCATCAGTCAAGTCAAACACTGACTGCTTATAATCAACTTAATCTGACTAACCAAGTGAAAGCTACTATCTTCTGATAGTTAGTTAGTACCTAATTGGTTAGACAGCTGTTTAATTTTAAGTGTCAAGTTCAGGGGGAGAAATTAATTAAAATTTTGTGTGTTTAAAAAATGCTTTTTATGTTTGAACATTAGTTTACAAAAAGTTAAATTTAACTAAGTGTTTGAAAAACTTGGAAGTTTAATCCCACCTAATTTTCAAACCTGATTTAAAAAGTTGACTATTGAAAATTAAACTTTCCAAATTTAGCTTTTATCAACTTAGCCTTAAAAATTTATTTTGGCAAATTTAATCTTACTTGTTTAATTTTTGCTTTGTTTTGAAAAATTGAAGTTGAAAATTTACCTTTTAAAAAGTAAATGTTACTTAAACCTGAAAAGAAAATTTACCTTTTGAAAAGTTGAAAAACCTGATTTTACACGCTTGAAAAGTTAAAACTTGATTAACTTTAAAATTATACTTTTCAAAATTCAACTTGTCTCCCCTAAGTCAACTTGATTTTTTTTACTTGGATTTAAAAATTGTACTTTTTGAATTTTGAACCAAATATTTTTCAAAATTAACTGTGATTATTTTTTTTTACAGTAACTCTACACTATGATTGTTTACCCTTGTTTTTTTTTATGAATGCCAAAGGGGGAGGGTTAGGTGGTTAAGTTAGATAAACCAAATTGAAAACACTAAAACTAACTTTAAAACCGAGGTACCTGTTTTTTGCGTTCTTTCACTAACTTAACCAGGTTGTCATTCCATCAAAAAGGGGGAGATTGTTGGTGCGGGTAGCACTAACGGTCTAACCTAGGTTTTGATGAATGACAAATAGGTTAAGTTAGTTTTGTTGTTGTCTGGCACGAAGTCCAGCTAGGTCGACGGGCTGACCGGATAGCTGGCGAGAAGTCCAAGAGGGTCGACGGGCTGACCGGACGCTTGGCGAGAAGTCCAGACGGGTCGACGGGCTGGCAGGTAAGTGAGGTAAGTCACTGGAGGGGAGTGACTGCGAGGACGCGTTCCCGGGAAGGGAACATTAGGCGTCGATCCGGCTTAGATCCATTTCGGATATCTAAGTCGAGATCGTGACTAGATTCCGGTCTCGGAAAGACGGAATCTAAGTCATACTATTTGTGCTAATTCATACTATTATAAAATGTGCTAACAATCTATGTTGCAGGATATATATTGCCTCGGACTAACTTTGTTTTGCAGGAAAAGGGAGTTTTCTGGAACAAGGTGGTCCGGGCGCCCGGAAGGCAAATTATATCCAGCCAAGTCGTCGCCACGTGGAGCATCTCGGTTTGAGCAGTTACGTCACATTCCAGGCGCCCGGAAGGAATCCAGGCGCCCGGAGCAACATATAAAAGAAGCCCCAGGCAGGAGCTTCAAATAATCAATCATCAATCTGAGAACTCTTTTACTGCTGGTCCTGCTGCTCTACGTTCCTGCGACGCCGACAAAGCTCCGACAAAGTGCTCCTTCGGTTTTTAGTTTATTTCTTTGTCGGTATTACTTTGTTTCATTAGCATTTCCTGTATTCATCTTGTAACTATATTCGAATTGCTAGTAATTGCCCAACGAAGGTGGTCAAGGACCACGGGCCTTCGAGTAGGAGTCGTCACAGGCTCCGAACGAAGTAAAAACAACTGTGTTCATTTACTTTTCCGCTGCGTATTTTTACTCGACTTTTCGAATCGATATTCACCCCCCCCTCTATCGAATCTAACGGTCCTACATAGTCTTCCTTTTTTAAAAAGCCACGATCGTTATTCACCCCCCCCCCCCCCTCTAGCATCTTTCCTATCCAACACTGACAACACCTCTTCCCGTAATCGGTGAATAGGTATCATTGGCTAGACGGACACTGGATAAAGAAGAGGAAACAAAAGAGCAAGAGAAAATAGACTTGTTACCAGTAATATGAGCAGATGCACCGGAATCCAGCGTCAAAGACTTATCACGAGACACGGCAAACGCACCTGGAGAGGATGAGGCAGCAGTGGCAAAGGGAATGCTAGTAGAAGAGCGAAGTAATTTTTCATAATTAGTACAAGAAACAAAGACTATATCATCATGACCGGCAATGTCTGGTGATGGAGTCGATAGTTCGGTAGACGCATTATTAGGCCAGTCAGGCTTATCAAACTTTGTCCAACACTTATCGGAAGCATAGTTGGAATGACCACAGTGAACACACGAACGACTACTCCTTATGGTATCAGTTTCACAACCACAACCATGACTACTATTACGACCCTGAAAGAACCCACAACTGCAAGCCGTCGTAGTCAAAGTGTCGAAAGATGAGAAAAAACTGGTGTCAGGATGACCTGAGGTACACACAAAAAATCCGAGGCAGAAAAGGATGACACAGAAATTGAGACGTCAGTGCCAAAATCTACAAAAATGACGTTGGTGTTGAAATCAACAGCACAGGACGTCAACATCGAAATCAACAGAAAAGGACGTCGACGTCGAAATCAACAGAAAAGGACGTCAACGCTAAAATCGACACAAAAGGACGTCGGTGCCAAAATCAACAACAACAGTATGAGGCAGCAACAACAACTTCAAAATTAGGTTAGAGGAGAATCTGACTCTAATATCGAGAAGAAGAGAAAGAGATCATATATTTCTCATAACAATAATCCACTTGCATGTAGGTATTTATCTACATAAAAAAGGAAAGAGGATCATATAATTATGATATGTCTATTAATTACAATCAATCATAATCTTTATAATTAAGCTAATCTAAATCAATCATAATTCCTACAATTAAGAAAATCTTCGAAAGTATTCAACACTTAAATCATCCAGAAAAGCACCCCATAATCTATACCATCCTAAAGACCTTGGTTTAGGGAGAAGTCCACTCAAGAAACATGCTTGTTGGTTTACTTAGCATAGAGAGAAGCCCACCGAATGTGTTGATCTTTGATTGTTGGAATCAACACCTAATTGCTTCGTATATCTTAGTAGATTTATATATTTTTTTCTTATGATTTTTTTTTCTATTTTATGTAGCAAGTTGGACATTGATGCTAACTATCCTTTAGCAAAAGGGATAGCATTAGATGTAATGAGTTAATAATTATAGGCATTAGGAAATTAGTGCCACATGGAATATTTTATGTTTAGAGTTATATATATCTAGAGTCATATATCTATACCATATAACTATCCTCTTACAATATCATCAGTATAGTTTATCTTCCTCCAACTTAGCCAGAACTAAATGAAGATATAAAAAATGAAAAGAACAGAAGAAAAGTGATTCCTTTCTTATTTGACGATTTGCAATATAAGGTTAAACTTGGATCAAGTTCGACATAAGATTTTATTGCAGAAATTTTCAAAGCTTATAAGCTATTCAGGCAAAGAGAAATAAATTATAGCTCATACAAGAAATTAGTGAATCATAAATTGATCAGAAGAATAGTATAAGGCAATGTGATGAAGAAGTTTAATGATGATTATGCTTCTTAGAGAAGACAACCGATTTGCATTTCAATGGGTTATTTAAAACACTACACAACAGTTTGCTACAAGGTTTAAAATCTCGTGTTGAGATTTCGGTCTCAGATTGGAATGATACAGTTTCGATATCGTATCATATCATACAAATACGATTTTGATATTTTTTATATTTATATATAGCAATTATTAGATAAATATATTTCTTGTATTAATTTAAAAATAAGTTGTATATTGATTTTATATAAATTCTTAATTATTGAATATTTAATATTCTTAGAAAAAATAATTAAATATAATTTTTTAAAAAAAAATTGATGTATCAATAACTCGAATTAAAATTGATATATTATAATTTTATAATTTATTTATTTATTTATTTAAATAATATATATTTAAAATAGTAAAAAAATATCAAAATATCAATTAAACAGTAAAAAAAATAAAATATTAAAAAAATATCAAAATGTAAATCTGATTTATTAGAATTTTTAAATAAAATTTAAAACAATAAAATAAAAATTTCCATAATATCAATTAATAAAATTTATTAATTTTTTTAAAATTTTAAATATATTTTATTGGGATAATTTAATTAGGATTTATGAAAACATGTTCGAAATATCACATTTCAATTGAAAATTGTTTGAATTAATTAAATCTTTTTTTTGGTTACAAGAACGACATCGTCCGTCGATCTTGCAAGGTGGTGCCAAAAGCTTCCATGACGCTTCCGATGATGCCCGAGGCATCCCGAGACGCTTCTGGCGATGACTCCAGGTGACACTTCTAGTGGCGCCTCCCACGACACTTTTGGCAACGCGTTGGCGTCCTGCGATCGTTGATCACTCGCGATTTTGCCACGGTGAAGCACGCGAAATTTATTCTCGTGCGATGTCGGTTTAGCTTCGGCATCGAAAAGGTTAATACCAGCAGTTTCGAGTGACACGACTCGATATTTCAAACACGGGTTTGCACTATGTAATGTTTTATGTGAGAGGTACAAATTATATATATTTTTAATAATTGTTTATCAATAGTTTGAAATATTTTATAGTTATAATTAATGTTAAATATTTTTTCAGTAGTTCCCTCATATATATATATATATACCCATGGCGAATAAATTGATGTCTCATTGGGATATATATATATATATATATACCCATGGCGAATAAATTGATGTCTCATTGTTATCCCTTGCATTAGCTTTTAAATATTGCAAATAACATGGTAACTAAACTTCAATAATCTAAGTATCACGCTTAATAAAAAATGATGCAATGTTAGACTTATTCACAAAGTTATTATCTCAAGGAATTTTCTCAGAAAAACAAGTATTTCATTTCTGACCTAAATATTTTTGGGTTTGTTACAAGAGGCATATATATCAATAAGGTGTTTGTGATCGAGTATATTATATCATCGGCATAAAAATCCATAGGACAAATCCATATGTTTGGGTTTGTAACAATAAGCATATCTCAATAAGGTTTTAAAGATTTCATATGAATAATTATCCACCAAGTACAACATATTGTAAAGGGTGACAAATTCAATTTTGATCAATACCAAAGCATGAGCACGAAAAAGATCAAATAAAAAATATTCCATATATATGATTCAATTGTTGGAAGCCTTATAGTACACTTAAGCCTGTACAAGAGACCTGATGTCATATTTATCATCGGCATAAAAATCCATAGGACAAATCCATATGTTTGGGTTTGTAACAATAAGCATATCTCAATAAGGTTTTAAAGATTTCATATGAATAATTATCCACCAAGTACAACATATTGTAAAGGGTGACAAATTCAATTTTGATCAATACCAAAGCATGAGCACGAAAAAGATCAAATAAAAAATATTCCATATATATGATTCAATTGTTGGAAGCCTTATAGTACACTTAAGCCTGTACAAGAGACCTGATGTCATATTTATCATCGGAATGTTGGGAAGATACCATAGTAGTCCAAGTATTAATCTCAACAAGAAGGTTAGGAGGTACTTTGAGGTGCTAAAGATTACATGTTTATGTAGAAACAAACTAATAATTTGGAGGTGATTGGCTACTCTTATTTAGATTTTGTTGGATGCATTGATTCTTGAAAATCAAACATTTACTTATATCTTTATAGTTGCCAATGGAAATACATCTTGGATAAGTATGAAGTAAACTTTAACGGCTACTTCTACTATAGAGGCTAAATTTATTTCTTGTATTGAAGCAATTTCACATGGTATATGGTTGAAGAGTTATATAATTGGGTTTAGAACTATGGATTCTATTATAGGCTATTAAGATTATATATATTGTAATAAGTGTAGCTTTTTATGACTTTCAGGGAGCGTGTTAAAGATAATAAAGTGGGCATTGAACATGTTTACACTAAGTTAATGATTATTGGTCCTTTAACCCAATATGTCAAATAAGAGTTTAAGGATACGTGACTAGAACAGAAGTTGGTATTCAGTTATTTTGAGAAAAATCAATTAAGTTGAACTGAAATAAACGTGGGTTTATTCATTATGTTATGATACAACATTTATAATTTGAGGAACATGCTGTATTGTGATACCTCAAAATAATAATCTATATAAGAAATGAGAACATTAGAGAAAAAGTTGGGATCGTAGTTATTAAGAAAAAATTTTGAAAGATATGTTTAAGATACTATAAGCATGTACTTACTCATCCAATAAATATCTTAGTTAGGCGATGTGAGATCATGGTTTAAGATCTCAAGTCGTGTAGAGGTTTCGATCTCGGACTGAAACGATGCGATTTCGGTACTATATCATGTTGTGCCAACATAATTTCAATATTTTTTAAATATAACATATATTAACTAAAAGTAAAAAAATTTAATATAAATATTTAAAAATTATATATATATAATTAATTTATTAGAGTTTAATTAAGTCTATTTAAATTATCTCAAACATAGTTAAGAATTGATTAAAATTATTAACCTAGGTTTATTATTAAAGCCGAAGTTTAAACCTCTATTCTATGATGGTAGCGGGCATGCGCGGCCTGTCCGAACACTTCTTCGGGCTTGCGCAACGTGTCCAGACTCGTCGATGAGCTCGTGCAACGCCTTGGGACACGTCACCGGGCTCACATGACGCCTCCAAACATGTCTCCTGGCTCGCGCGATGCGTTTGGACTCGTCACCGGGCTCACGTTGCGCGTCTAAACTAGTTGTCGGGCTTGCGCACCGAGTAAGGACACATCGTCGGGCTTGCGCCTTGCATCTGGACAAGTCATTGGGCTCGCGGGCCGTACCATCGAGCTCATGTGGCGCGTATGGACACGCTGTCGGGCTCGCATGACACGTACGGACGCATTGTCGGGCTTGCGCGACGCGTACAGACGCGTCACCAAACTCGAGCATCACATATGGACGCATTGCCAGGCTTGTGCAGCACATATGGATGTGTGGCTGGGCTCGCACGTCGCATATGGATGTGTAGCCAAGCTCGTGTGACGCATACGGACGTGTGGGTGGCCTAACTCGCGCGTCGTGTACGACCACATCGCCGGGCTCGCACGACACATATGGACGTGTCGCCAGGCTCTCACATTGCATACCAACGCATTACCGAGCTCAAGCTGTGTGTCGGTGTTGTGCCAGTCCATGGGCGAAATTAAACAAGATGTTTCACTTGTGTTGGGTGAAACAACTGAAGATTTTAATCTATATGTGAGACCATAATAAATACGCACGTTAATAAAGTAAGAAAGAAACTAAAGAAGACTTAGTTAACAATAATAAAATAAGATAAAATTTATTTAATATAGATGAAAATATAATAGGGGAACAAGCGTAATAGCATAAGAGGATATATATAGTCAATCTCGTTTGGGATAAAGACTATATTATTGTTATTATTGTTGCTCGTTGTATATTAAAAATTATTATTTTATGGGCTCTGATTTGATTCTTTAATATAAGAGATTCAATTGGAGTTATTATTCTGGGTGGAAAAGAAGGATCACAAAATATAAATCAATTCTCTTGCTATCCTTTCCTAACTTATGGTGTATCTCTAAATTTAGGCATTAGAGTTGTTCAATCCAGATAGAGTTTCCAATTATTTATAGAAAATGTAAATCTAGAAAGTAGTCTAAAACTCTAGCTACTTGTAATCGTCTTTATTTTGGTAATAAGTGAATCCTAGAGTAAGAGGGTGGTTCAAACTGTAACAGTTGATACCCTATTCAATTATAGGCACTCTAATTCATCTTATAAATTCTTACCTACTCATGCGGAATCAAAATTGGTTTATTGTATATCTTAACTGTTTTCTAAGTTCTTATTTTATTAATGATTCTATATTAACAGAATATTTGCATTGTTATTGATAGTTAATTCTCGTATACATTAACCTACAACTAATAATAACCATAAAGTTAGTTACGGCTTCCAAATTTAAATATACTAGCTTGTCATTGCTATTGCCATTAAAATGTTATAAAGTATATGTTGTTACCATTGATAGACAAATCAAGATCGACCTATATATCAACATGTGGTAAATATGAATATTAGAATAAATGCTTATAATATGACGAGTTTGGACCTTGAGCTGGCTTATTGGTTTAAATTTAAGCATTTTACAAATAACACATTTGATTAGTTGCCAATGAATGTATATTTTAAATTATTAGTGCTACAATAATCATACCTGCATTGACACATGGTGTACCACTCTGAATTGTGTTGCGGTGTAAAGGAAAACACACTCTAAATGATGAAAATACGAATAAAAGACTTCAACATGAATATATGATTGTATTTGCTACTGTGATATGCCGCTTTAATTACTTTATGTTATTTTGTTACCCTTAGGTACTACTGCATTTCACATTAAGCTCATCTAGGAAGATGCTGCATTTAGCTCTTTCTTCCAGATCATCCGGGATGAGTGGTAGGATGAGTTAATCTATGATTATGTATTTGCTGCAAGTGTTTTTGTCCTATCAAACTTATGGACCTTTTGCTGCCTTGGGAGGAGGCATGTGTTATTTGGCCCATCTATTCGTGCACTTTATATAAACTCCATTTATGTTAAAGGGAAGGTTTAACTTGAGTCAAGATAAGACACCAAATGTCCAAATTTTTGCAAAGAGACCAAGAATCTCTCTTCTTTTTGAATGGTGGCATTAACTTTCTTCTTGGAGCGCTATTATTAGTAAATTTGTCCTTGGTTTAGATAATAAGATAATCCTTTTTTTTGACAACATATATTTTCTCTTTATAATTGATAGCAATTGAGTACATTTGGTACTCTTTCTGAATGGTGTCATGTTAATTTGTTCAAATCCATGGATTGATTATTATGTTTTAACTTCTTTTAGTAACCAAGTGACAAAGATAGTAACTTCCCAGCTATTAGGGTGTGTACAGGTTAGGGCACGTCAGAAAAGAATTTAGTTTTTAGAAAAATAAATTGTCAATCTAGTATGATCTAGTTATAAAAATATAACCACGACATATACCTTGAAAAACAAAATCTAACAAACATGCTAAATTTTTTAATCGGTTTGATTTGGATTTCAGGGATTTTAGATTTTCCAATATTTTTAGAAGTTCAAATTTGTTATATTAGTTTTATTAAAAATTCATAGAAATAAAATATAAAGTGCAATTTTTTTAAAAAAAAATCATATATGAAATTTAGCAATAAAAATGTAACATTTATATAAGAAATCTATAATTATATGAATATTACAAGAACTATACAGTTAAACTATAAATTGTAAATTAGAAAGAAACACAACAACATTTGTTATCATGTTTCAAATATGAACTACTATTATAAAAACATACTTGATAATGCTTCTAACAAAATATTAAATAATTTAGGTAGTTAATTAAAAGTCAAGAATGAACAAACGACGTTATTAAGTATTTACTATAAATCATAAATAAAATTATTAAAAGGGGATGCTAAATGGAATGTTAGTCATGGTAGGAATGCCAAATAGATTTATATTGCTTGTATAGGAAAAAAAAATATATAACGGATAATTAATTTATAATTTATATATTATATGCTATCAAATATTAATTAGATATATGACTGATTAATAATCTAACTTAAGTAGCTTCCCTTTTGATTTTTGAATTCATGCTTCGCCTTCCTCGATCACAATATACATTATGTAATAGCACTTTAGATAGTGTTTATATAAAAGCATGAAAAAACATGTTATAAATCAAATTTTATAGTATTTATTTATTTTATAGTTTTTTTTTATTTTTTTATATTTATTTATTTTTAAATAAATTTACTTGAACTAAATTAACAAAAAGTCAGAATAGATTTGTATGAAATCCATCATGTAGACATGGTGATTAAAGCCATGTAAGTACAAACACAGATGGATTTGTTAATCCAAATTTCACAAGATAGTCTAGTTTAGTGACATGAATTTTTGAAAAATTAGGAGTTATCTAAACCTTCCCTCCCTCTCTCTACTCATTCTCTCTCTCACTTGACCACCTCTCACCCTCCTTGTGTGATTCCGCGGTCTCTTTCTCTGTATGCATCGACCTTCCTTTCTTGGTGGCCCTCTTTCTATCTCTCTCTCTTTCTCTCACTTTCTCTTGACGTCACCACTTGGGTCAGAGAGCAACCGACTATCTCTCCCTTATTTTCTCTCCTTCCTTGTTCGCTATGCCCAACACCCCACAAACTATCACCACTAGTGCACCCCTAGCATTGCCATTGTCGTTTGGAAGTAGGGCAACTCATCGTCCCCTTTCCTCCTTATTCTCTCACGCCTTTCCTAGTTCTTGCATTGTACATTCCCTATGTTTGAAGTCATGTGTGTTTCAATCTCATCCTACAATAGAGCACATCTCTACATTGTCGATCAACTTTTGTACACCCTAAACTATGAATAGAATGATATTTGTGTTCAAGATATTAAAATTCAAGATATTCAATCATTTGTCAACTAATAATCATAAGCAATCAACTAATTCTACGGTAGCGACTAATTATCTAATAATCGCAAGTAATAAAATTGGTGTGTAGCTAAAAATCAGAATAGAGTCGTTGATCAGACATCAAGGGCATTAGTAGTAATTAATAATTATAATTTAGTTGTATGATCGAGGTTTAAAGTATCTAGATATTAACAAGATCGTATAATTTACATGGAGATGTTGTAGATTAAAATATTGAAATAAGGTCCTTATTTCAAAAGGAAAATGCTATGGATTTTTTATTAGTTGGTATTTTTGTTGTTAATTATCAAGTCATATTTGTCATGAATATTTGAGATTAGTTACATAACCTTATTTCTCCATGAATGAAGATCCATACAAAGATTATAATTTTGAAAATTGGATGTGTTATTAGAGATTTATAAGGGAAGCTTAACTATTCATATTAATTAAGACATACAGCAAATAAAATGATATGGATTAAGAATACTCAATAGTTTTGAGTTTTAAACCAATAGATTTGCATTCGAGATCTAGATAAAGATTATAATTTGGAAAACTCATTGTGTTATTTTTAGTGATTAATTTGGAAAATTTTGAGAGCAAATTTGTGTTAATACAATGGTCTTAATTTATGTTATGCAAAGAGCATATAGATGTACAACATAAATATGCGACATAAAAGACATTAAGAGATTAAATGTATGTTTGCTGAAGAAACATCCGTCAGATAAAGGACAAGATATAGAAATTGAAATGAAAAATATATCCACTTAAAGTAAACTCGATTTCTGTAATTCATATTACTACTTATATAGCTACTTATTTATTTATTTTTCTCTTTCTTTCCCTATTCTTCTCCTTTTTGCAAATACTACCCAAAATTGATGGTAAAGTTAGGTATATTATCTACATGATGTGCAAGCTTTATACGCAATATAAAATAATTAAATCTGGCCTAAAAATAATATTTAATCAAATTTGGGATGATAAAATATGATATTATATGAGACACTAATACATCAAATTGTTGTTTCATCTAAAGTTAAATCTTCCCTTCACAAGAATCTTCGATTGTGTAGCTCTAAGAGATAATTTGTTTTTATCTGTTAAGTATATATAATATGATTAATTACTAAATTTATATTATTTTTAATAAATTTATCATCTACTTTCAAAAATAACAAATATCTATCCTATATTATATGAAATCATAACAATCATATCATATCATTAAATTTATGTTAGAAGTCAACAACGCATGTACAAAATTATTCCTCATGTAATATGTATATATTCTGCCAAATTAGATGTTATACCACATCATAACTTAATATAAGTGTTGGAGATATACCAAAGAAGAAATTAGGATTTGTAACTAAATACATGATGATATAACCAATTTAATTAAGGCTATAATGTGGTAGAATATAATATATCACATAATTATATAAAATATATGATTTGACATATTATAATAAATACTTTATATTGTAGTAAAAGTGATTATTCTCATCTCAGATGTCATTCACAGCCCGCCCTCAGATTATGTGAAGGAAGATAAATCACATACTCAGGTCATAATAAATACTTTATAAAACATTAGTTAATAAGATGCATAATAGATTAATTAATGAATTCTGTATAGAAATACTATTATACACAACATTAGTTAATCCTATATATTATTCCAATAGAAATATACTAGTGCGCGTGATAGGTTTGATACAATTTTATACAGCACTTAATAGATCTATTATTTAAAAACTACACAATATATTTATTAAAATCACAAAATACATAATAAAATTAGTTATTAATCCTATATATATCATTTTAAATCAGAGAGTATTGAGTATTTTATTATAAATTCTATAAGGTTGCTACATAAATTATGATTGCATGGTAATTTAGACGAAAGAGTAATTTAATCCACTTCTAATTACGATTGCATAGTAATATATGAAGCGTCCTTTGCATTCCCTAATAGGCATACTATCCATTGTCAAATCAATATTCTTACTCCAAATTTCCCAGTACGACAGGCTCACTTATGTCTTGTCCTACTGTCCTATATATGTAAATTTTTTACATGCTTATTTGTCTATCAAATTAAAGCAGTGAAACAAATTGAGCATGTAAATCAGGAGATGACATTAATAATGGTCTGAATTTTATGACTAGCTTCAAAAAAAAATTATTTTACAAGATATCTTGAAAGAAATTACTCATGAAGCAACAGAAATAAACATGGAAGACAAAAAGTAGTATAAGCATTTGCCAAGAAACTGTATCCCTAAACCGGACATGGTTGAAAATTAGTTCTTCAACCGGTTCATATTTTATTGTACTTTTTCACTTGAAAGAAGGCAATGCATAGCTCATTTGAAAATTTACATCTTAAATATGGTAAATAGTACAGTTATATGGCATGCCATTGTATGCAGTCCGTTTTACTATGGTGTGGTGCGTAATTTGCAAATAAAGCGGAGAAAAGTTTAAACGAAATGATGTATCTTCAGTAAAATACTGAAGAAATAGTACAGATATATGTACGTCCAGCCAAGCTAAAACTTTCCCATTTCTTCTTCAAGAGAAAAACAAGTAGCAGTAGCTCTCATCGAAGGCAAAACAAATCCTTTAGAATCTGGATGCGTCACTAATCAATTGTAGGAAACTAATAATAATTTGTACGACTTTGCAGACTACACCACGGCAAAAAAAAGCATTCTTGTTCAGAAGGAGAAAAAAGATCCGTGAAGATTTGGTCACAAAGCTATAGCAATTCACAAATCAGAAAAAAAAAGTTACAGTTTTGGAAGAAATTACGCAAATTAAATCAAAAAATAATAGCATAAAGGAGGAGGTAGCTAGAAATTAAGTCGAAAAAAAATGCTGTAACATGAGTAACATAAGCAGAAATGAAAAGGATGAAACCTGGAGCTGGAGAACTCGTAAAGCTTGCCCCGAGAAGAGAAGACGATGAGCGCGATCTCGACGTCGCAAAGCACGGAGAGTTCGAAGGCTTTCTTGAGCAAGCCGTTGCGCCGCTTGGAGAAGGTCACCTGGCGGCTCGTCGCGTTCTCAATCCGCTTCATCTCCGTCTTCCCCCTCACCATGATTGACGCAAGTCCCTCCCCTCTCGAGATCGATGGTGGAAAAAGCAAAGAGCAGATCGAAGAATAAGAAGAAATCAAGATGAGATGAACTCCGGCCAAAGAGAGATGGAATTCCCCAATTGTTTTCGCGCAGGTGGAAAAGGAGGGCGACGAGGATGCAGAAGGTCCACTCCTTTTGAGCCTTTTCCTATTATGAGAAGGAGACCAGAAAAAGCAATAAAAGCGTGAAGAAGGTGGACGAAAAAAGAACAGTAGTCGAGAAGAAAATAGGGGGGAAATTGGCTGAAATAAGTAAACGAATCACTAACTCCTGTTTCCTGGTTCTTTAGCGCCCCCAAGCGGAGTTTGTCTGCTTCTGGCTGCCGTGTGGTCCGCTGCATTCTCCTTTCGGCCAATGACAGCGATACGATTACGACCCGGATCTACTGTCATGAGTCCAACAGGGGACAGACATTAGAAGGAAATAACAGGGTTACTTCGGTGGACGGCAGCGGCCCGATGGCGTCGCGGATCCTCTGTCACGCGACAAACACCGGCTAGATATTAGATGGAAATAATCGGGATTTTTTTTTTAACCGTTGATAAGATTCCATTTTAATGTTTTTGATTTTATTATCAAATATAGTTATTTTATTAATAAATGAATGATCTAGAGGATAATTTAAAATAATAAAATTGATTTTTTTTTTTTTTTTTTTTCAGTTTTAGAGATCAGAGAATATTTTGATAGCAAAATGAAAATATTGGGTGGAAGCATTTTAATACTAAGATAACTTAATGTTATCTTTAAAAGGTTATTACGCATCAAAGGATATTTTAGTAATTGTCACTTTGTCAGATATAGATAGACAAGATTGCAAATTTTATGGAGAAATCTTTCATGATTGATTGATTAATTTTTCATAACTATTTTGAAAAAAAAAACCAAAAATATTGTGTTGCCCAATAGGTACACTAGTTCTAATAATGGTAAATTATGGTATTAAGGAATTATCTAGTTCCACCTATGACAAAAAAATAAATAAATAAACTTATTTTTGATGGGTTTTTTTAAATTGATATATTAGGTATTCAATAAATAAATTAATTTTGAGGGTTTCTTACAAAAAATTTTATTGGTAAATTAGGAAATGCTCATAGTTCGTTCATCAATTTTTTTTTATATTAATCGTTCATTAAAAAAAAAATATCTGTTAATTTATCAAAGATTTAATCATTAGATATTTAAAAAATTAAGAATACATTCAAGGGTTATTGCTAGTGTCTTATGATGCGCATAATTGATCATGATAAAGCTTAAGCTTATCAAAATGATGATATTAAAAAATTAACAATTAATATCATAAATGGAGTAGATAAAAATTATCTTAGAAAGAAATGGTTAGTGAGTTAAAATAGTTAGATATGATAAATTATATTAAATTATAAATCTAAATTAAAAAAATACCTTTGCTTATTTATATATAATTAGAAGGATTAAAGATAATTTTAAAAATGGATCCCAAAGAATAGCTAGTGAATTCTATCAAACCGATAAGTTTATAATTTTAAATCGGTTTTAGGCACACCTATAGATGAGTGGGAATTGCAATTTGATTTGTTTTTTCTTTGTGAAAAGGTTTAGACAACTAGGACCTCATCGAGCAAATTGATTTTGTACGGTAAATTGCATTGTTTGCTCGAGAATAATATTTAACATGTAATTCGTGATTGTTGCTGGGTGTTTGTGCCAATGCATAACTAAATCATGATATCTTAATACTTGGCACAAAACTTATATGCTTTGGACAAAAATCAAACTCTTTTTATTGGAATCATCGAGTGCACTCTCCTTTGATTTTTTTTTTTTTATAAAAAGAATATCGCACCCCCATTAACTCTTGTAAAAATAACACAGCTACCTTCAAATATATTGTTCATCCAATTCTGATTTCTTGATAGGTCAATTTTAAATTTAAATTTTGAATCAGTGAGGCGGAGTTGAAATTGATTGTTTTTAAAGGGAAATCAGACCGAATGTGCCCCTTCGAATTGTCTTTGTTGCTTCGAAATTTGTCCAAAATCCCTCGCTCAACCCGTCCCATCCGGTCTTCGCAGATCAACTCCACAACATCGCTTGCTTGTCATCTCCTCAGCTACCTCTCTAACAACTTATTTCGGTTTGAACATCTTCACGTACCGCCTAACTTGTCTTCTCTAGAGCTTTAGGGTTTATATAAAGCTATCAAACATAAGAAAAATACTTTACTCTTGATTTTAATGTTTCACATAATATACACGTCAGAGTGGTTATGAAATTATAGTTACTATAATATTATAGTATTTGTGAAACTGTAGCTATTATAATATTATAGTATAACTATAATTTTGTAGTTGTTACAATATAAACTTGACTTGTTATCCTAATACTTATGATAGGGCGATAAGGAGGTGCCCACCTTGCAGGGGTTAGCTGTCACGGTAGAGGTTAAAGTTAGGACGGTCAACGTTTAGGTATCATATGACCAAACAGATGATAACTGTATTGGTCGGTCAGACGATATACAGAATCCTGGTCGAGCAGCTACCCCGCTCGGTCCGACAACAGGACTCGACACGGGAGCAGCAAAGTTCTGGCCGAGCAGCTACCCCGCTCGGCCTGGGAACAGGACACGACACAGGCACAGCGGAGTTTCGACCGAGCAGACGCGGCACTAGCGCAACGAAGTTCTGGCTGAGCAGCTAACCCCTCAGCCTAGCAACGGACCCACTGTGTTATCTCTCGACATCCTTTTAGGAGTCAGTGTCACTGACACCAGACATGGTCGAAGAGAAGATCGTATGACGGAAGCTTCCACTGTCACATCAGAGATATGCTCGACTTGTTAAGGTATTGTGTCAGAGATACTTTACTGACAAGTCTTTTTAGGAAAAATTTCGAGAAGCATGCTAACATGGGGAAGCGTGCACGTGCGCTACAGGAACTCTATATAAGGGGGGGTCCAGGCATTGGCGGAGGTACGCGATATACACTATTTGCGCTACAGTCTTCATTCTTGTTGCTCCGCCTTCTACATCATCGCTGGTGACTGACTTGAGCATTGGAGGGCCAACGCCGATGACCCCTTCTCTGGCTCGGCACTGACGTCATCTATCTTACAGGGCGAAGCGGAGTCTACGAGCTGTCAGCGGGACATCCACATCCCCAGCTTTCCATCTCATCGACTTTCGGATAGGATCATATTGGCGCCGTTTGTAGGAACTTAACCTGCATCCAAGTTGAGAATACGGAGGACGCTGGACGACTCACTACCGTGACACTCACCAAGGAGGAGCTCGACATGCTCATGCAAGCCCGAGCGGCGAAGATGGTCAAGCAGCAGCAACAACAGGCATTAGCCAATCGACAAGCACCATAGCCTATGCCATCAGCAGCTGAAAGACGAGAGAGGCTAGAAGACCACCCTTCTTATCTATACTACTACTCTCTAAGGGCGACCATTACTTATCTATTACTCTACTTACTAGTGTTACTTATGCTATTATCAGCAACACTTAAATTTATCATGGCCCCAGAGAAGTTTCTACCGAAAAATTTCGGCAGAGTCTCTCCTGTACCGGTGACAATATTCATCAATACATGCAAAATAAACCATCAGCCACATGCGGTTGGTATATATATTTCACAACCACGCAATAATAAGACACAACAACTTTAAAAAAAAACTATTCTAACAATAGCAAATGAATAAAGCTCCAACAGTGGGAAACGACCAAACTAACAATGCGGAATAGACTCAATTAGCAACATAAGAAAAAGGAAACAACTCTTCAACAATTCCAACTTCTCTAATAACATTAAAGAAGAACTCTAAACAACTTCTTAGCCAAGTCCCGAGGCTTCCATAGTTCAACATCACACACATCCATCACGCATCCTCCTTTTCGCCTTCCTCTTTATACTTTAGCTTTTCCTTTATCTGCAGTAGGAGGAAAATAAATCTATAAGCGAAATGCTTAGTAAGTACTAAACTATCTCACAAAAACTCGAAAGTGCATAAGATACAAAGGATGCTGAAACTGATATGCTAAAAAGCTCATCTAATAGCAAAGCACTAAAATAATCTGCATACTCATGATATACAAGAATAAATCTGCATGTTGGAAATAAAGCTAATCATGCTCAATAAACTCATAAGGAAAGCAAATGAAAACCAATACTGTATGCTTAGAATTATAAGAGCTAAACTTTGCTAGTTCTAAACGTATGTGATACTTGTTTCATTTACTTATAGCCTTATACTTGAAATTAATATTTAACTTTATTCTTCTCTTTCTTGAGCCCAGGCTTAGTACCAAATGTGCGCTCTCTAATAGAGACTGAGGTAGCGAGCCTCCAGTCCTATGAGGGTAAAGACCTTGGTCTTACCAGGGCCAAGACCTTGGAATTGGTCACTTGGTAAGACCAAGGTCTTTACCCTCATAGGACTGGAGGCTCGCTACCTCAGTCTCTATTAGAGAGCACGAAAGAGAAGAATAAAGTTAAATATTAATTTCAAGTATAAGGCTATAAGTAAATGAAACAAGTATCACCTATGTTTAGAACTAGCAAAGTTTAGCTCTTATAATTCTAAGCATACAGTATTGGTTTTCATTTGCTTTCCTTATGAGTTTATTGAGCATGATTAGCTTTATTCCCAACATGCAGATTTATTCTTGTATATCATGAGTATGCAGATTATTTTAGTGCTTTGCTATTAGATGAGCATGTGTAGCTTTTCTTTTTAGCATATCAGTTTCAGCATCCTTTGTATCTTATGCACTTTCGAGTTTTTGTGAGGAGGATGCGCGATGGATGTGTGTGATGTTGAACTATGGAAGCCTCGGGACTTGGCTAAGAAGTTGTTTAGAGTTCTTCTTTAATGTTATTAGAGAAGTTGAAATTGTTGAAGAGTTGTTTCCTTTTTCTTATGTTGTTAATTGGGCCTATTCCGCATTGTTAGTTTGGTTGTTTCCCACTGTTGGAGCTTTATTCATTTGTTATTGCTAGAATAGTTTTTTTAAAGTTGTTATGTCTTATTACTGCGTGGTTGTGAAATATATATACCAGCCGCATGTGACTGATGGTTTATTTTGCATGTATTGATGAATATTATCACCGGTATAGGGGAGACTCTGTCGAAATTTTCGGTAGGAACTTCTCTAGGGCCGTGATAAATTTAAGTGTTGCTGATAATAACATAAGTAACACTAGTAAGTAGAGTAATAGATAAGTAACAGTCGCCCTTAGAGAGTAGTAGTATAGATAAGAAGGGTGGTCGTTACAGTTGGTATCAGAGTAGTTCCCATTCTCCAGCATCACACACATCAGCATCATCCTTGCCATCTTCAAGTAAGAAAGTATTTAAGTTTTTCCTTTTATGCTTTCTTTATTATTTGCAGTAGAGAGTAATTGCTTATATATATGCGCTTTAGTAAGATAGAAGTTTTGTTTTCTTTATTCATACATATGTTGTTTAAAAAGGATAGAGAAGATATCAAGCCTTTTTTCCTTGCATAATTAGATGGCAAGAAGAGGGCGTCCCTGTACCGCTCGTACTGAGGACCAGGATTAGGAGAACGAAGGCCCAGGCTCAACTGAGCCCAATCTCTCTAAAGTTGTTGCTCAACTCCAGAAACAAGTAGCAGAGCAACAGCAAGTAATTGCCAATCTGATGGCAAATCAGCAATCAGTTCTTCCCCCTCCCCCAGCTGTCACTGCGGAGACTCCAGTGGTAACTGAGGTTCCACCAGCTGCCCAGAGAGTCATCGCAGTACCTCAGAGACAAGAAGCTTACCTCATACAGTGGCTGAAATTGAAACCAGAGAGCTTCTCAGGCACGACTGAGCCCTGGGATGCCCAGGCTTGGTTCAAAATACTGGAGAGCACAATGGAGCTTCTTGACTAGCCAGAAGTCGAGAAGGTCAAGTGCGCCTCTTTCTACCTGTCAGGAGATGCTCGTATGTGGTGGGAGAGGATAAAGACCAAGAGGGCAGCCAATCAGATGAGCTGGGCTGATTTTCAGTCAGAGTTTTATGAAGAGTTCTTCCACCTACAGATCACCAACAAGCACTATGAGGAATTTATAGAGTTCAAACAAGGTGACCTGTCAGTGGAAGAAGCAGCCAAGAAGTTCAACAGACTAGCTCGTCTCTGCCCAGAGCTGGTAAGTACAGAGAAGGAGTGAGTCAGACTGATGCTCAGAATGCTGAGACCACAGATAGCACTGAATGTGAGCAGTGGAGCTCACCAGCCCCAGACTGGTGAAGAGTTGATCAGTAGGACATTAATTGCTGAGCACTACCTGAACAACATCAAAGCACAACGAGCGCAACACAAGCCAGTGAAGATAGAGGACAAGATAGTGGGGAGCCAGAAATCCCAGTCAAGTAAACAGAACTGGAAAGGCAAGGGTAGTAAAAGAAAGCAGTGGAACTCAGGAAGTAACCAGAAGGGAGGACCAGCAAACAACTAGACCAAGTTCCCTCCCTGTCCCAAATGTGGGAGAACACATCCAGGAGCCTGTCTTTTGGGTAAGACTGAATGTTATTCATGTGGTCAGGAAGGACACATGGCTAAAGAATGTCCTAACAAGCTCAAAGCACCTCAGCCACAGCCAGTGCAATATGGAGGCAAGCCTGTACAGTTATATCACATGGAAGCAGCACTAGAGGGACCCTATATCAGTCAGGGAAGGTTGGAAGCTCCACTAGTTCCAGCCTTTGATAGTGTCAGAGTATTCTCCCTCACCAAAGAGGAAGCTGCTAATGCCTCCACGGTTGTAACAGGTCAAGTAGTTATTTTTCAGCATTTATCTACTGTACTATTTGATACTGGGGTGACCCATTCTTTCGTATCAGTACCCTTTGCCAGTAAATTACAGGTGCCTACAGAGAGTATGAACTCCAAGTTCTTGACGAGCCTACCTTCTGGGGAAGTCATGGAGTCCAATCAGTGGCTTCGAGTTGTACCGGTCAGAATTGCAGACCGAGAACTATATATTAGTCTGGTAGTCCTCGCCATGCAAGATTTCGATATCATTTTGGGCATGGATTTCCTCAGCAAGTATAGTGCTTCAGTAGACTGCCGCAGAAGGAAAGTAATCTTCAGTCCAGAGGGTGAACCACCTTTTGAATTCACGGGAGTGCCAAGGAAGAAGACCCAGAAACTTCTCTCTTCTCTAGCAGCTCACCAGATGTTAGCTAAAGGGTGTGCTGGTTTTCTTGCATACATAGTAAATGCAGAAGAACAAAAAGGACTCAAGCAGGAGGATGTTCGGGTAGTATGCGAGCATCCAGAAGTATTTCCAGAAGAGCTACCTGGACTGCCTCCCAACAGAGAAGTTGAGTTTGAGATTGAATTGGTTCCTGGTACCGGTCCAATTTCAAAAGCTCCGTATCGCATGTCTCCAACAGAGCTGAAAGAGTTGCAAGAGCAACTTCAGGAGCTACTTGACAAATGTTTCATCCGCCCTAGTCACTCACCTTGGGGAGCTCCTGTGTTGTTTGTCAAGAAGAAGGACGGATCTATGCGGATGTGCATAGATTATAGAGCTCTGAATCAAGTGACAATCAAGAACAAGTACCCCCTTCTCAGGATCGACAACTTATTTGATCAGTTGAGAGGGGCAATAGTATTCTCAAAGATAGACCTGTGCTCTGGGTACCATCAGCTGAAGGTGAAAGAAAGGGATATACCCAGAACGGCTTTTAGGACCAGATATGGACACTACGAGTTTGTAGTCATGCCTTTTGGTGTGACTAACGCACCAGCGGTCTTCATGGACTTGATGAACAGGGTGTTCAAAGAATACCTTGACAAATTTGTCATCGTATTCATCGACGACATTCTAGTCTATTCAAGGACCCAGGGAAGCATGACACGCACTTGAGAATAGTACTGCAGACCCTACAGCAGAAACAGCTTTATGTTAAATTCTCAAAGTGCGAGTTCTGATTAGATCAGGTGGCGTTTCTAGATCACATCATTTCTAAAGAAGGTATCCGAGTGGATCCTGCTAAGATAGAAGCAGTCAACGATTGACATAGGCCTAAGAACGTCAGGGAGATCAGAAGTTTTCTTGGTCTAGTTGGATATTACAGAAAATTCGTGGAGGACTTTTCCAAGATAGCCTCTCCACTAACAGCCCTGACTAGAAAGAACAAGAAGTTTGAATGGTCAGACAAATGTGAGCAGAGTTTTCAAGAGATGAAAAAGAGACTGACCAGTGCTCCCATTCTGACTGTTCCAGCTAGTGACAAGAGTTTTGACATCTACAGTGATGCCTCCAAAATGGGTCTAGGAGCTGTTCTCATGCAAGAAGGAAAAGTTATAGCTTATGCTTCCAGACAACTCAAGATTATGAGAATAACTACCCCACTCATGATCTTGAGCTGGCAGCTATGGTCTTTGCACTGAAACTCTGGCGACACTACTTGTATGGAGTCCAGTGCCGAATCTTCACAGACCATCAGAGTTTAAAGTATTTCTTCACCCAGAAAGATTTAAACATGAGACAGCGCAGGTGGCTAGAGTTGGTCAAAGACTATGACTGTGAAATCCTCTACCACCCAGGTAAAACTAACAAAGTGGCAGATGCACTAAGCAGAAAATCCAGTGTATCCCTGATGTCTTTGTCATCATTAGCCCTACCACTGCAGAAGGAGTTGACAGATTTTGGAATGGAAATTATTTATGGGCAAATCTCTACATTGACCTTAGAGTCAACCCTGCTTGAGGATATACAGAGAAAGCAAAGTGAAGATCCAGATATCCAAAAGATCAAGCAAGGGATACAAGAAGCAAGAAATTCAGAGTTTCGAGTATCAGATAGTGGAATCCTCTATCAGGGGAACCGTCTTTGTGTCCCCAATGATGAAGAACAGAGAAATAAAATCCTGGAGGAAGCTCATAGTACTCCTTACTCCATGCATCCTGGTTCTACCAAGATGTACCAAGACGAGAAATAGAGGTTCTGGTGGTCTGGACTCAAAAGAGATGTAGCTAAATATGTCAGTACCTGCCTGACATGTCAGAGGGTCAAAGCAGAACACCAGAGACCAGGAAGAGTTCTACAGCCTCTCCCAATACCAGAATGGAAGTGGGAAGACATATCCATGGACTTCATAACAGGTGTTCCAAGAACTACAAATGGATATGATGCAATATGGGTAATAGTGGATAGATTGACCAAGTCTGCCCATTTCCTAGCCATCAAGGTGTCCTATTCTATAGAGCAATTGGCACAACTGTACGTTAAGGAGGTGATCAGACTTCATGGAGTTCCTAAATCTATTGTTTCTGATAGAGATGGACATTTCACTTCTCACTTTTGGGAGTGTGTTCAGAATGCACTAGGCACCAAACTCAAGTTCAGCACCGCCTTCCATCCTCAAACTGATGGACAGACAGAGTGAGTAAATCAGATTCTAGAAGATATGCTCAGAGCTTGTGCACTAGATTTCAAGGGAAGTTGGTGCAAGTATCTATACTTAGCTGAGTTTGCCTACAACAATAGCTATCAGGTCACCATCAAGATGACACCTTATGAAGCGTTGTATGGCAGGAAGTGCAGATCACCCATTTGCTGGCAAGAAGCAGGTGAAAGAAGAGAAATGGAAGTAGAGCTGGGCATCCAGACAGAGATGATAGAAGAAACCACTCAGGCTATCCAGAAGATCAGACAGAGGATTGAGACTGCCCAGAGTAGACAGAAGAGTTATGCTGACACACGCCGTAGGCCACTTGAATTCCAAGTAGGAGATTCAGTTTTTCTCAAGGTCGCTCCTATGAAGGGAGTGATGAGATTTGGCAAGAAGGGCAAATTAAGTCCTCGCTATGTAGGACCTTACCTGATCACAGAAAGGATTGGGAAAGTAGCTTACAAGCTGGACTTACCACAGGACATGTCGGCGATACATAACGTCTTTCATGTCTCCATGCTAAAGAAGTATCTTCATGACCCTAGCCAAGTGATTGAGCCTCAGTCAATGCAGATTCAGGAGGATCTTAGCTATGAGAGCAGACCTACACAGATAGTGGATAGAGAAGTTAAGAGACTAAGGAATAAAGAAGTACCACTAGTGAAAGTCATCTGGCAGAACCAGAAGCATGAGAAAATCACTTGGGAGCGTGAGGACAGTATGAGACAGAAATATCCAGAACTATTCTAAATTCGAGGACGAACTTTTTATAAGGTATAGGAGATTGTAACGACCCAATTTTCCCTATTTCAAGTTCTAAAAGTCCTTATTAATACTTAGAAATGCTATAGAAATATTCTAGAGATTTTTAGAGTATTTTTACGTAATTTTTGGAGATCGTTTGGTATTTTTACTAAACGAAAGAAGTTTCGACAAAAAAAATGTCCAAGCTGAGATTCAAACCGTGGACCTTGGATCTAAACCGAGCCTTAACCGAATCCAACCAACCAACTGTTCCGCGACCTTTTCGTGAACATATAGAGAATGGAATTTATATAAGTAGTAGAAGTTAATAACAGGAAATAATAGGAAGAAAAGGGTTGCAGCCGAGATTTGAACCCACGGGCCGAGCCTTAAGCAAAACGCAGCCAACCAGGTGTTCCACAAGAGTTTTGTTAATCAAGTAGGGAACAAAATATATATAAGCTATAGTTGGAACCGAAAATAACCCTAAGTATAAAGATTTAATTTCTTTTCCCGAACCCCTAAATCCCGTTTTCCCTTTCTTCCTCCCGATGGCGCCTTCTCGTCTAGGACGAAATCGTAGCAGCAAGCAAAGGTTTCTCTGGCGCATGCGAAAGGCTTTTTCCGGCCGGTCTTCACCCGTGCGTGACCACCTCGACGAGGGGAGCTCGAAAACACAAAGAAGTCGCCGAGATCTTCACCTTCTCCGAACCCTAGAACCATTCCGTCGGTTGTAAGTGCAAGAACAAGAGTAAGTACTACTCACCTGTGGTAGGAGTTGCTCCAAACTTAGGGTTTTCGTTTCCTTGCTTTCAGATTTTGTTGTGCCGAATTTATTGTGCTAGGGATATAGTTTCTCTTGTTTGGATCATGTGTGCAGAAATTTAGGGATTAAGGGAAACTTCCGAGATTTGTTTTCTTCTTGTTATTTCTGCCGTAGCATTCTATAGCATGCTTAGAGAATTCTATATGAGATTCGCTTACTTCTTTTTAATGTGGCAGTAGCTTACTTTAAGAATTGATTGCTGGAAGTTTAAGAGTAATTCCCAAGAATTGCTTCCCCTGCCTTATTTCTCTTGAAGCATGGAAACTTAATAGCATGAGTAGGCAGTTTAGATATTTCTGTTGTAGTTTTAGCATGTAGTTAAAGTTTTGTTACTACCATAATATGCTGCTTTAGATCTTCTTGGTAGTATTTTCGTGTGCATTCTTGCAAATCAAAGTGTATAAACAGCCTCATTAATTAGTGTGTAGTTTTTTGGTTTTGCTTTGCTACCTCCATGAACATGAACAGCCATTAGCTTGAGCATGCACGGTTTAGCTTTCCTTGCTACTTAATGAGCATGCACAATTTGGTACACTAGTATGTTTGGATAGATCTTTTGTTGTTGTTTTAAGGGCAAGAACAACCTTTATTTAGTTAGAATGGGTTTAGCATTTTCCTTGCTACTCAAAAAGGCAAGAACAGCCTTTATTTAAAGTATGTAGTGTTAGTTTCTTGGTTTTCTTAAACATGAAAAGCTATTAAGCTTATCTTGTAGTTTGATTGGCTTTGCTTTATTTTTATAGCATGCTCAATTAGTGGCAATTCTCTACTTGTTAGATATACTTACAGTGTTCTAGTAAGCTCTATTAGGGGATTATGAGAAGTTATGAGTAGAGAAAAGACCAACGTCTAGTTAGAAAAGATAACAAGTAATTTAAAGTAAGAGGCTAGTACCCGACTTCCGAGGTTGTCGTTAAACAAATCCAGGTGACCAATTCCAAGGTCTTGGCCCTGGTAAGACCAAGGTCTTGGCCCTGGTAAGACCAAGGTCTTTACCCTCATAGGACTGGAGGCTCGCTACCTCAGTCTCTATTAGAGAGCGCGCATTTGGTACTAAGCCTGGGCCCAAGAAAGAGAAGAAGAAAGTTAAATATTAATTTTAAGTATAAGGCTATAAGTAAATAAAACAAGTATCATCTATGTTTAGAACTAGCAAAGTTTAGCTCTTATAATTCTAAGCATACGGTATTGGTTTTTATTTGCTTTCCTTATGAGTTTATTGAGCATGATTAGCTTTATTTCCAGCATGCAGATTTATTCTTGTATATCATGAGTATGCAGATTATTTTAGTGCTTTGCTATTAGATGAGCATGTGTAGCTTTTCTTTTTAGCATATCAGTTTCAGCATCCTTTGTATCTTATGCACTTTCGAGTTTTTGTGAGATAGTTTAGTACTTACTAAGCATTTCGCTTCCAGATTTATTTTCCTCCTACTGCAGATAAAGGAAAAACTAAAGTATAAAGAGGAAGGCGACAAGGAGGATGCGTGATGGATGTGTGTGATGTTGAACTATGGAAGCCTCGGGACTTGGCTAAGAAGTTGTTTAGAGTTCTTCTTTAATGTTATTAGAGAAGTTGAAATTATTGAAGAGTTGTTTCCTTTTTCTTATGTTGCTAATTGAGTCTATTCCGCATTGTTAGTTTGGTTGTTTCTCACTGTTGGAGTTTTATTCATTTGCTATTACTAGAATAATTTTTTTTAAGTTGTTGTGTCTTATTACTTCATGGTTGTGAAATATATATACCAGCCGCATGTGGCTAATGGTTTATTTTGCATGTATTGATGAATATTGTCACCGGTACAGGGGAGACTCTGCCGAAATTTTTCGGTAGGAACTTCTCTAGGGCCGTGATAAATTTAAGTGTTGCTGATAATAGCATAAGTAACACTAGTAAGTAGAGTAATAGATAAGTAACGGTCGCCCTTAGAGAGTAGTAGTATAGATAAGAAGGGTGGTCGTTACAGTTGGTATCAGGGCTCACTTGGCTACCAGGATTCATAAATTCTACTACAAAGCCTGGAGGTCTAGAGTTCAAATCCTGGGAAAGGCAAAAATCCACTGCCAGGGGTGGAAAGTCCTAGTGGGTAACGAAACGGCCAAAGGGTCGTCGGTCGACGACATGTTAGGTCGCCAAATGGGCTGACGACATAAGGGCCGCCACAAGGGCTGCCCAAGAGGCCAAAGGGCCAAGTCGTTACAATAAAAAGGCGCCTTTTATTTTAACGACCCGGCCCTTTGGCCTCTTGGGCGGCCCTTGCGGTGGCCCACTGACGGCCCTTATGTCATCGGCCCATTTGACGACCTCTCATGACTAGGACTTGCCTCCCCTAGGATTCGAACTCTAGACCTCCAGGCTTAAGTACTAGAGTTTATGAATCCTGGTAGCCAAGTGAGCGCTCACTTGGCTACCAGGATTCATAAACTCTAGTACTTAAGCCTGGAGGTCTAGAGTTCGAATCCTGGGGGAGGCAAAAATCCACTGCCAGGGGTGGGAAGTCCTAGTGAGTAACGACATGGCCAAAGGGTCGTTGGTCGACGATATGAGAGGTCGCTAAATGGGCTGATGACATAAGGGTCGCCGCAAAGGCCGCCCAAGAGGCCAAAGGGCCGGGTCGTTACACCGTATGGGGGTAGAATAGGAGGCCAACCGACACACAGGAAGAAGCGCCGCACGCACCAATCCCCTTCCATCGTGCCTTGTTCCAAACTCCCTCAGAAATAGCCCAAGCAAACTAGGAATGGGGATCCTCTTCGGATGATGCTCCCGTTCGGGATGTGTGAAAAAGGCAAGGCGCCCGGAAGCCATGCTTTGCCCGAACATATCAATTTGCAGTTCTCCCAAGAGATCTTGAGTGACCCTGTGCCTAGGCACTATACCCCGCTGACGATCAAGGAATACAACGGAGTGACCGATCTAGATGATCATCTGGATAAGTTTAATAACGTAACCACGCTGCACCAATACACAGATGGGGTGAAGTGCCAAGTCTTTCTCACTATTCTCTCCGGATCGGCGCAACGCTGGTTCAGAAGATTACTGGATGGATCCATACGCAGCTTCAAGGACTTCCGAGCTGCATTCCTGCACCATTTTTCCAGTAGCCGATGCTATCAAAAGACGAGCGTCAGTCTCTTTTCCCTAAAGCAGGGGCCCAAGAAAGTGCTCAGAGAGTACATCAGGTGCTTTAACCAAGTGGCCATGGACATTCCATTGGTCTCTTCCGAGATGCTGATGAACGCCTTCACCCAGAGGCTCGTCAAAGGAGAGTTCTTTCGATCACTCATCAAAAAGCCACCAAGCGACTTCAACCACCTGTTCAAGAAGGCCACTGAATATATAAATGTGGAAGAAACTCAATCGACAAGGAAAAAGAAAATTCCGACCAAACCCCCGACGGCGTCTGAGCGTCAACCGTCGAGCAGCCACCAACCACCCAAAGGGCCAAGGCTAGAGAGAACGCGGCCACACTAGTGTTGATACAGTCTGACCTGGCTGTTGTTTTGATGTTGACACTGATTTAAGTTTGTATCAGATATTAATTAAACTCAGAATGACTACTGATCGAGGTTGATCAGTTGGGAGGGAAAGTCCTGGTGAGTGAAGCCAGGCAAGGGAAATCCAGATGGGTCAAGGTTGACCAGACATCTGGTGAAAAGTCCAAGCAGGGAGCTTGGCACGGGAAAAGTCCAAGTATGGTGACTTGGCACGGAATGGTCAGAGAGGGCTCGGTAGCTCGTTCTCTGGACCGGACGAAGTCGGAGAGGGCTCGATAGCTTGTTCTCCGGACTAGGTCAGAGAGGGCTCGGTAGCTCGTTCTCTGGACCGGACGAAGTCAGAGAGGGCTCGGTAGCTCGTTCTCCGGACTAGGTCAGAGAGGGCTCGGTAGCTCGTTCTCTGGACCGGACGAAGTCAGAGAGGGCTCGGTAGCTCATTCTCAGGATCAATCCTAGTATCACATAGGCGTTGGATCGGTCAACAGACCGATCCAGTGAGATTTTGATTGCCTGATCGGTGCACAGACCGATCTGATGAAACTAGGTTTGCTGATCGGTCTGGTGACCGATCAGGAAACACTCAGTAGCACACTGAGTGTAATCTGATCGGTCTGTAGACCGATCAGGAAACACTCAGTAGCACACTGAGTGTAATCTGATCGGTCTGTAGACCGATCAGGAGATGATGTCGCGAGAAGGAAAAAGGCAGGGGATCGGTCTGTGGACCGATCCATATGCACTCTGATCGGTCTGTAGGACCGATCAGGCCATATCCTGATCGGTCTTGGGACCGATCAGGTGACGATCTTAGGCGCACTCATTAAGCCCTGATCGGTCTGCAGACCGATCAGGCCATACCCTGATCGGTCTTCACGACCGATCAAACATCAATTCAAAGGTGTGGATCGGTCCGCTGACCGATCCACCACACTGTCTGCACACACTGTCAGGTTCTGCTGGTTTCTGATTCATTTGAACTAATCAACTTCTGTTGTGAGCTTTATGTGGTGCAGGTTGCAGGTTCCATTCCAGTGCTTAATTTCAAATTAAGCCTCATCAAAGGAATAAGACAGAGCTTACTTTCTTCTGTGTATCACTGCGATGAGGGAAGATTGAGCATCAACGGATACTGATGCTAACAGACTGCAATCTCTGTTCGCGATCAGCTTGACTCCTGTGGGTTGGTTGGAGCTCAGAAGACACCAGCAAGACCAAGGATGGTATTGGTGTGAGTTCAGAGAACTAGCTGAGGAGGAAGAGTGATTGGCGATGCTTGTGTTTACAGCAGAGATTCGACGCAGAGTTTCGGCAGCGAAAGAACAGAGGCATAAGAAGAGAGACGAGGAAGCAAGGAACAGAGCTCTCGGTTGATTGTGTGAAACAAGCTATGCTGTGCTTTGTGCTTGAAGAGAGGCTGTATTCTTGTGTTCCTGCTTGTGCTAATTCTTCGCTGATTGTGGCTGTGAGCTTCCTTTGATCATTTCACTTGAGCCACTACTGTAAGTCTTGTGCTTAATTTTTTACTGCTGTTAAAGACTTTGTGGAGAGGTTACTCCACCGAGAAGGAGAATCCTTTAGCCGGATAGCTTTCGGGGTGTAATCTACCTGAAGATCAAGTCCACCTTACGGACACGCCGAGGAGTAGGGGCAAGTTATCCCCGAACCTCGTAAATCTCTGAGTTAGTGTGCTGTGTTCTCTCTTTGTTTTCGTTTTCTAATTCCGCTGTGCTAACAAAGTTCTTGAAGAAATTTGTGTTTAGTATTTTTCAAAGAGGTTATTCACCCCCCTCTAGCCATCTAAGATCCCAACAAGTGGTATCAGAGCAAGGGGCTCTTTGATTCAGATTAACACCCAAAAGAGCAAACAAGGATGGTTATGAAGGAAGGCTTTAGCACAAATCAACCACCCTACTTCGAAGGAGCAGATTTTCAATATTGGAAGGGCCGCATGGAGTATTACCTCAAGACCGACATTGCCATGTGGTTCTCAGTCAAGGAAGGTTTCACACCACCAAAGGATGAAGAAGGTAAGGAACTCGATTCGTCAAGGTGGTCTACCGAACAACTCCGCAAAGCACAAGCCGATGCCAAGGCTATGGTCACTTTGCAATGTGGAATCGCCAAGGACCAACTCGTCAAGGTAGGTCCGTTCTCGAGTGCAAGAGACCTATGGAACAAACTCATCGAGCTCCAAGAGGGAACTCGAGATTCTCGGATTGCCAAGAGGGACCTATTCTTGAATCAACTCCAAAATCTAACCATGAAGGACAATGAAACGGTAAGTGAACTTCATGGGAGATTCAAGGAGATCATCAACGGTCTACACTCTGTGGACGAACGAGTGGAGAATCGCGATCTAGTAAGGTACGCTCTTAAATCTTTTCCTAGGAATGCCTTGTGGTCATCTATGGTAGATGCCTACAAGGTATCCAAGGATCTTTCCATTGTTAAACTAGATGAATTTTTCTGTGAGATGGAACTTCATGAGCTCGCTAACAAAGGTCAAAAAGAGAAGGGTATTGCTTTATTTGCAGGACCAAAGAGCAAGGATGGAAGAAGGAAGAAGAAAAGAAGAAGGAAAAGGAGATTTCCTCATCCACCTCTTCCTCCGAATCTGATGATGAAAGTGGATCATCATCAAGTGAGATGGCGAACTTCGTAAGAAGGATTATGAGAAGAAGCCGAAGATACAAAGGAAAAGGTAAAACTAATGATCAAAATTTTGATAAATCTAATGTTATATGTTATGAGTGTAGCAAGAAAGGACACATTCGGAGCGAGTGTCCGAAATTAAAGAGGAAGGAGGAACGAGCCAAAAAGAAGGAGGAAAGAGTCAAGAAGAAGAAGGCTCTCAAGGTCACTTGGGATGAGTCCTCATCAAGCTCATCGGAGGAAGAAGAGAAGATGGAAAAGAGCACACGACAATTAGCACTCATGGCAAGGGAGGTTTCGGACTCCGGAAGTGAGAGAGATTCGAGCGACGCTTCAACCGCGGCTTCATCATCGTCGGATGATGAAGAGGTAACCTCTTCTCATATAGAAAAGTGTTATAAGACTATCACTCACTTATCTACATTGCTTAAAAAGTCAAAAACAGAAAATAAATTGTTAAAAGAAGAAGTAAAAACCTTAAGGACCCTTAGGGAAGATGAGGTCGATGACCTACATCTAGAAGTCCTTGAGGATGAGAACAAGGCTTTAAAGGGTGAGGTTGAGAAACTCAAGAAAATGCTTGAGAAGTTCTCAACTAGCTCTAAGACTCTAGACATGATTCTAAATGCCCAAAGGGCAGTCTACAACAAGGCCGGGCTAGGGTATCAACCCAAGGAGTCGAGTTTCATTTCTCTAATGTCTAGAACTCAAAATAGTAGATCACATGTTTCTAGGGCTCAGGAACTAGGAAAGGTATGACCAAGGCATGGGTTCCTAGGTCTTTCGTTGTAGAAGCATTAGGTCCCAAGATTTGGGTACCTAAAACCTCTATCTTCCGTGTCTTGTAGGCATTGGTCGAGGGGGAGCATCTATCAACTTGGTTTGTTGATAGTGGATGCTCCAAGCACATGACCGGGGATAAATCACTGTTTACAACCATTCAAAACAAAAGTAGAGGTAATGTGTCTTTTGGTAATAATGGTAGCCTTAAGGTTGTAGGAGTTGGAGACATTCATATATCCAAATGTCTCCATATCAAGAATGCCCTTCTAGTCAAGGGGATGACTTTTAATCTCCTAAGTGTCAGTCAATTGTGTGATACGGGTTACACAATTGAATTTCATTCAAGTCAATGTTTGGTTAAACACATTGACACACTTGACACGGTACTAGTAGGCACAAGGGTTGATAATATTTATCAAGTATCGTTTAAAAGTGCTACTAATGCTTTGATTAAGTGTTTCATGTCAAAAGAAGAAGAGTCTTGGCTATGGCATAGAAGGTTGGCACATGTAAACATGAAGAACATCCGGAAGTTGGCCAACCAAGGATTAGTGCGAGACTTACCCAGCATCAAGTACCACAAGACCAAACTATGTGATGCATGTCAAAAGGGTAAGCAAACAAAAGTTGTTGATAAAGGTAAAAGCACTGTAAGTACATCTACTGCTTTAGATTTATTGCACATGGACCTATTTGATTGCAGTAGTGTAATATCATTGAATGGAAGTAGATATTGCTTGGTAATCGTTGATGATTTTACTAGATACACATGAACTTTCTTCTTGAAACATAAGGACCAAACTATAGATATTTTTATTTCTTTTTGTAGAAGAACTGAAAATGAAAAATCGACAACAATTAAAACCATTAGAAGTGATCATGGTGGGGAATTTCAAAATCATAGGTTTCTAGAGTTTTGTCAAGAAAAGGGATATAGGCATGAGTTCTCTACTCCAAGGACCTCACAGCAAAATGGGGTTGTGGAGAGAAAGAACCGAGTCCTACAAGAGGCTGCACGAAGCATGCTCAATGAGTACTCACTACCGAGCTACTTATGGGCTGAAGCTGTGAATACAGCTTGCTATGTGCAAAATCGAGTTTTAATACATAGGTTTTTAGGAAAGACTCCCCATGAACTTTGGTTTGGGAAACCGCCTACAATTAAACATCTTAGGGTGTTTGGTTGTAAGGTGTTTATCTTGAACACCAAGGATCATCTTGGGAAGTTCACGGCTAAGGCTGATCAAGGGATACTGGTCGGGTACTCTCTTACCAGCAAAGCCTATCGAGTCTACAATGAGAGGACTAAATTGATTGAAGAGTCCTCGGATGTAGCTTTCGAAGAAATCCCTGATAATCAATCAAGGAATGTAGAAGAAATTCAATTCGAACTTAGAAGGCTAGGTTTGAATGATCCAAACATGGAAAGAGTCGAAATTGACTCTGATGATGATGAGCAAGGGCAACAAAGAACTCAGGCAGACCCGTTGCCTGATACTGAGTCCTCGCCTGTGCCGAGTGAGACCACTCATGAGGCACCGCCAACACCAAGGCAGTCTAGGTTAGCCTCTAGTCATCCCCAAGACCAAATTGTGGGAGACATCCAACAAGGGGTTAGGACTAGGTCATTCTTTAGAAATGAGTCTAATGAAGTCGCATTGATTTCAGAGATTGAACCAAAAATAGTTGATGAGGCATTGCACGATCCTGATTGGATTTTAGCTATGCAAGATGAGTTAGGTCAATTTGAAAGGAGCCAAGTGTGGGACTTAGTTCCTAGACCTAAGAAGACCACCATTATTGGAACTAAATGGGTCTTCAAAAATAAGTTAAACCAAAAGGGAGAAGTCGTAAGGAACAAGGCGAGACTCGTAGCCAAGGGCTATAGTCAAGTCGAAGGCCTCGATTATGATGAGACTTATGCTCCCGTGGCACGATTAGAGTCCATTCGTTTATTGCTAGCTTTTGCTGCACATAGAGGTTTCAAGCTCTATCAAATGGATGTTAAATCAGCCTTCTTAAATGGTTTCATTAAAGAAGAGGTCTATGTTGAACAACCACCGGGGTTTGTGAATACCGAAGTTCCAAACCACGTGTACAAGCTCAAGAAAGCTCTTTATGGGCTTAAACAAGCACCTCGAGCATGGTACGAGAGGTTGTCAACTTACCTATTAGAAAAGGATTTTGTAAGAGGCCAAATAGACCCAACACTATTTCTGCGTAGAGATGGTGAAAACATTTTTGTAGCCCAAGTGTATGTCGATGACATAATTTGTGGCTCAAATAACAAGGGCTATTTGAATGAATTCATTTCTCACATGGAAAGTGAGTTTGAGATGAGTCTAGTAGGAGAATTGACATTCTTCCTCGGACTTGAAATCAAACAAATTCGAGATGGAATTTATGTCCATCAGACAAAATACACTCAAGAGATGCTTAGAAAATTCAATATGAGTGACTCTAAGGAAGTGTCCACTCCAATGGCGACAAACACTCGCCTTGACAATGATGAGAGTGGAAAACCAATTGATCTAACGCAATATAGAAGCATGATTGGTAGTCTTCTATATCTCACAGCTAGTCGACCGGACATACTCTTTGCTGTGGGCATGTGCGCTAGGTATCAAATCTGTGCCAAGGAATCTCACTTAATTGCAGTTAAGAGAATTCTGAGATACCTTAAAGGCACAATTAGAGTAGGTCTTTGGTACCCACGTACTGAGTCTTTTGACTTGATAGGTTATACCGACTCCGATTATGCTGGGTGCAAATTGGATCGAAAAAGTACTAGTGGGGGCTGCCAATTTTTAGGTTCATCTTTAGTTAGTTGGTCAAGTCGGAAGCAACATTGTGTTGCTCTCTCCACAACCGAATATATTACCATGGGAGAGAGTGTATCACAGTTGTTGTGGATGATACACACCCTAGAGGATTATGGACTTTCTTATAAGGGTGTACAAGTGCTATGTGACAATATTAGCACGATCAACCTAACTAAAAATCCAGTCCATCATTCGAGGACCAAACACATTGAAGTGCGTCATCACTTCATAAGAGATCACGTAGCTAGGGGAGACATTGCACTCACATATGTTGAGTCAAAGTCAAACCTAACTGATATTTTCACCAAACCCCTTCCGGAGAATGAATTTAGTCATTTAAGGAGGGAGTTGGGAATGTGTTTGGCTCCTTAGGTCATTAGAACTTCACCATGATCAATAAGGACTAGTAAAATGACAAGAGTAATTGGGATAATAACTTGGGCAACTTGGGAACATCTCACACAAACTATAAGGTTTAACAAAATATTTTTGTTTGCTAGAAATGGGGTGAGATGCTAGGAACAACCAAATTATTCAAAATGTATCATGCATCCCTTGAATAATTAGGTTGAAGAGACATTAATTGAGTATGGGGAACACCATTACATAATTCATGTGTAATTGGTTCCTTGATCTTACTCATATATTCCAATCAAGGAATCTTGATTAGACCTTTGTCTAAAAAGTGTCTAACTATGGGTGATTTGTTGATTGATATTTTTGATTGATACTTAACATGCCTTGATTGAAAATTAGGACAAGTTGTTTATATTTTGACAAACTTGAAACTGATCATAGCAATCCTAAGTCTTAATTAATACCTTGTTTCACTATATAGTTTTATAAGGTTTTCTGAGATTGGAATTCTAAGATTCCAAATGTCTGAGTTTTTGGATTTAAAGTCTGAAACTTTCGGGCTCTACACAAGCTAAGACCATAAGAGCTCATTTTTTTTAATATACTTGTGGGTGGTGATTCTAGGTTATGAATTTGGGAGATTCTGAATTCTTGAATTCTGAAAATTTCAAAATTCCCGATAGATAACGGCTCATATTTTCAGTTACTAAAAATTATATCAGACACTGATTGGTCCAGGGACCGATCAGGATGATGCCTGATCGGTCTCCACGACCGATCAGGAGATTTGACGATACCTGATCGGTCTCCACGACCGATCAGGACATTCCTGACCACGGTTCACTGATCGATCCAGGGATCGATCAGGAGACAGATCGACCCTATTGATCCACATCTGATCGGTCCAGGGACCGATCAGGAAGATCCCTGATCGGTCCCCACGACCGATCAGGATGATCCCTGACCGATCAGGACGTTCCCTGATCGGTCAGGATTTCTCTGATCGGACAGCTGTCCGATCATTTCATCACTGTTTACCCATCAGTAAACCATTAAAACCTTCCCGATCTCTTCTTTTCCTCCTTCACGCGGAACCCTATCCGACTTCTTCCCTCACCTCACTCCTTCTCTTCTCGCTGCACGCGGACCTCTAGCCGAACCCTAGCTGAAGCTCTAGCCCTCCGAAACTCTAGCCAAAAGTTCAATGGCACCAAGGTAACTTTCTACCTCTCTAGAACTTTGGCAGTTCGCTTTCTTTTCTCACCATATATGTTTTTTTTTGTGTGCTGGTGGCTCCGGTGCTCACTCATTGCCCCATTTTACCACTTTGATAACCCTTAGAAAGAAAGTAATGGGTGAAGGGACCTCTAAATCTAAGTCAGCTGAGAAATCCAAGTCCCAAGCACCCTCCCGACCTCAACCTCCCTCTTCTTCAAGATTCCCAAACCGCCAGTTTGAGCAAGCATTTCAACAGAGGACATTCACGCTGCTTCCATGTCGATCTGTGGATCGAAAGTACATGGATGAATTTTGTCCTTCTGTATCCGAAACCCTAGCCTATTATAAACTTGACTCGGTAGTCTACCTAGAAAGGGACATCAATTTTGATCTAGTCTCTGAATTCTATAACAATCTTCATCAGAACCATGATGGTGTTTATAATACCCGAGTCGCTAAAAGAACTATCGATTTCTCTATCAGAGAATTCTTTGGGTATCTAGGTTGCCGTATGTGTTCAGGAGATCCTTTTCCCATCTATCCTGATCTACCAGAGTCATTACCTCCTCCACTTGATGTCTCACCTGATTCCATCTATGAGTATTTCTTTGGACATCCTAGACCGGATGGACTAGATGAGCTAGATGTTGACTTCCCTACTTTTGCAGCCTTGAGATTATCTCCTCAAGACTACATTCTTTTTAAGATTGTCACAAACTGCCTTCTACCTATCACATCTAAACCATTAGCTGAGATCCGATCATATCATTGTCTTATGCTTTATGGTTTACGTCGGCGTCTCGATTTTGATATCATGTCGAGCATATATTCTTCGATCATTTCATATTCTCAGCCTAGCAGCTCCACTGTTTATATGCCTTATGGGCATATAATTACAGATTGGCTCGAGACCCTTCAGATTGATGTCTCTAAGGGTAGAATAGTCAAGATGGTCAGACAGGATTGCTGACTTGGGAAGCGGGCATTTTCCAAGTCTGGAATCATAGGACAAAATGGGGATGTTCGGTGGAAGGATGGGAGAGCATTAGGTGAGTTACCACGGGGACCTCCACGACAGGTTGCTCCTGTTGCTGCTCCTCCTGCTGCTGATGATGGAGAGGACGATCCTGATCTGCGCTGGCAGATCGCCGAGCTGGAGAGTCGCTTTGATCGACACGATGAGCTACTGGCTGCTGAGCTCCATGGACTGCGTGTTCGGATCGACCAGCGCTACGATGACTTACGCAGTCAGCAGCTGGTGACGCAGCAGCTACTTCTGGGCTGGATGGCCAACTACCCACCTCCGCAACGATTCTCGGGCCATCCATCTTCGAGCTCCAGCATGCCGCCTCAGGATTACGTGCCTCCCGCAGATGATGATGATGTTCCTCATGTTGAGGACATTGATTGATACATTCATTTTGACTGTCTATGTATTTTGGATGCTATTTGTTAGTTTTTATGTCTGACCTGGATGTTTGCACTTCTGATGCTACTCATGTATTTATGCTACTCAGTTTTATATTTGCTTGCTCTTTATTATGCTTCATTTTCTATCGGCTATTAATATGCTGTTCACTTGCATGTCTTGTTTGTCCTTTATTTCCTTATTACTGTCTTATAATACACTTAGAGGGAATTCTAAGTGCTTTAAGAAATAGACAGTAAGGGTTAAGGGGGAGTTCTTTAAGTTATCTTACCTTATTCGCACCTTTTCGGTGTTTGACAAAGGGGGAGAAGATAACTAAGTTTAGATGAATGCAAATTTGATTTTAGAAGACCCTCACATAGTGTTGTATCCGTCTTAGGGGGAGGATCTTGATTCCCCTAAAATTATGAAAATTTGAACAATTTTGATCTAAATTTAAATCGTGTTGTCAAACAACAAAAAGGGAAGATTATTGATACGGTAACCTGGCTGTTGTTTTGATGTTGACACTGATTTAAGTTTGTATCAGATATTAATTAAACTCAGAATGACTACTGATCGAGGTTGATCAGTTGGGAGGGAAAGTCCTGGTGAGTGAAGCCAGGCAAGGGAAATCCAGATGGGTCAAGGTTGACCAGACATCTGGTGAAAAGTCCAAGCAGGGAGCTTGGCAAGGGAAAAGTCCAAGTATGGTGACTTGGCACGGAATGGTCAGAGAGGGCTCGGTAGCTCGTTCTCTGGACCGGACGAAGTCGGAGAGGGCTCGGTAGCTCGTTCTCCGGATTAGGTCGGAGAGGGCTCGGTAGCTCGTTCTCCGGACTAGGTCAGAGAGGGCTCGGTAGCTCGTTCTCTGGACTAGGTCAGAGAGGGCTCGGTAGCTCGTTCTTTGGACCGGACTAAGTCAGAGAGGGCTCGGTAGCTCATTCTCAGGATCAATCCTAGTATCACATAGGCGTTGGATCGGTCAACAAACCGATCCAGTGAGATTTTGATTGCCTGATAGGTGCACAGACCGATCTGATGAAACTAGGTTTGCTGATCGGTCTGGTGACCGATCAGGAAACACTCAGTAGCACACTGAGTGTAATCTGATCGGTCTGTAGACCGATCAGGAAACACTCAGTAGCCTACTGAGTGTAATCTGATCGGTCTGTAGACCAATCAGGAGATGATATCGCGAGAAGGAAAAAGGCAGGGGATCGGTCTTTGGACCGATCCATATGCACTCTGATCAGTCTGTAGGACCGATCAGGCCATATCCTGATCGGTCTTGGGACCGATCAGGTGACGATCTTAGGAGTGCGAGGAACCGCACTCATTAAGCCCTGATCGGTCTTCACGACCGATCAGACATCAATTCAAAGGTGTGGATCGGTCCGCTGACCGATCCACCACACTGTCTGCACACACTGTCAGGTTCTGCTGGTTTCTGATTCGTTTGAACTAATCAACTTCTGCTGTGAGCTTTATGTGGTGCAGGTTGCAGGTTCCATTCCAGTGCTTAATTTCAAATTAAGCCTCATCAAAGAAATAAGACAGAGCTTACTTTCTTCTGTGTATCACTGCGATGAGGGAAGATTGAGCATCAACGGATACTGATGCTAACAGTTCGCGATCAGCTTGACTCCTGTGGGTTGGTTGGAGCTCAGAAGACACCAGCAAGACCAAGGATGGTATTGGTGTGAGTTCAGAGAACTAGCTGAGGAGGAAGTGTGATTGGCGATGCTTGTGTTTACAGCAGAGATTCGACGCAGAGTTTCGGCAGCGAAAGAGCAGAGGCATAAGAAGAGAGACAAGGAAGCAAGGAATAGAGCTCTCGGTTGATTGTGTGAAACAAGCTGTGCTGTGCTTTGTGCTTGAAGAGAGGCTGTATTCTTGTGTTCCTGCTTGTGCTAATTCTTCGCTGATTGTGGCTGTGAGCTTCCTTTGATCATTTCACTTGAGCCACTACTGTAAGTCTTGTGCTTAATTTCTTACTGCTGTTAAAGACTTTGTGGAGAGGTTACTCCACCGAGAAGGAGAATCCTTTAGCCGGATAGCTTCCGGGGTGTGATCTACCTGAAGATCAAGGGATCGTCCACCTTACGGACACGCCGAGGAGTAGGGGTAAGTTATCCCCGAACCTCGTAAATCTCTGAGTTAGTGTGCTGTGTTCTCTCTTTGTTTTAGTTTTCTAATTCCGCTGTGCTAACAAAGTTCTTGAAAAAATTTGTGTTTAGTATTTTTCAAAGAGGCTATTCACCCCCCTCTAGCCATCTAAGATCCCAACAACTAGGAGGTCAGGACACATGTCGTGCAACATGCGGCCTCCGGTCGTCACAAGGCTGCAAAAGGCAAGGTATGGACACCTATGCTTTGTTCTTTTCATCAGTCAACGACACACAACACGCATGACTGCTACAATCTGACACCAATCGTTAGTCGACCGGCGCTGAGAGGATACCGCCGCTAATCTTTGTCACTCGACCGACGCCATAGACACAGATTTACGAGGCGAGGGGAGGACGAAAGAAGGGCGGCGAGTGACGCGATCAAAAACACCAGCAGAGGGATAACGTGGGTCCCCCTTGACTCCCCGCCGAGCAAAATATACCCTCAACTCGGGAAGAAGAAAATAGAAGCAATGCCACCCGAGGAAAAATAGGCATGATCGCCGGGCTGACCGGCGGCAACTCCAACAGAGCCAGGAAAGCGAACACCCGTCAGCTGGAAATGGGGTGTAGTAGGGAGAGGGCCAATGGACCCGAGATCAGCTTCGGTCCTAGAGATTTGGAGGGAGTGCAGATCTCTCACGACGCCGCGCTGATCATCCGAGTGGTAATTGTTAATTATAGTATTCACTGATCTTTTGTTGACATAGGGAGTTCGGTGAAAATCTTTTTCAAGAAGGAGTTCGATTAATTGCAAATCGATCGAAGTGCGTTGCTGCCTATGACAATCCCGCTCTACGGGTTCACAGGCAATGAGGTATTGCCGCTCGGATAGGCTAGGCTAACTATCTCGCTCGGAGAAGAGCCGTTAAGGAGAACTAGGACCTCAAACTTCATCGTGGTGGACGCACCGTCGGCCGACAATATCATCTTGGGTTGACTGACCCTCAACGAATTCCGGGTAGTGGTGTCTACATACTGCCAAAAGATCAAATTTCTGGTGGACTACCGAGTGGGAGAGGTCAAAGGCGACCAGCTTGCCGCTCGGCGATGCTACGTCGAAATGGTCAAGTCGGAAGCCAAGAACGCTCGAAAGAATCTAAGCATGGAGGTAAACTCAATCACTGAAAAACCTCCTACATTGGTATACGAAGAAAAGGAAGAGGTTCGGATCCACCCAAGCCGGACGGAAGCAACCACCTTTATCGCTGCCTACCTGGAGGAGGAGAAGAAGGCAGAGTTGGTCGCTTGCTTCAGACAAAATCACGATGTGTTCGCATGGTCAACACACGAGCTTCCTGGAATCTCACCGAGCGTCGCCTAGCATGAGCTTCAAGTCCGACCGGACACTCGGCTGGTAAAGCAAAGGAAAAGAGATTTCAGCACAGAGCAAAACTTGATCATCCGAGCAGAAATAGAAAAACTGCTGGAGGCCGGCCATATAAGAGAAGTCCAATTCTCGAGCTGGTTCGCTAACGTTGTGCCAGTCTCCAAGTCGGGAAATAAATGGCGGGTCTGCATCGACTTCTGTGACCTGAATAAGGCATGCCCGAAGGATTTCTATCCACTGTCTCGGATAGACCAAATGATGGACTCTACTATGGGTTGCGAGCTGATCTACATGCTTGATGCTTATTAGGGCTATCGTCAAGTGTCGCTCACCCAAGAAGACCAGGAGAAGGTCAGTTTTATCACTACCGACGAAATGTTCTGCTACAACGTCATCCTGTTCGGACTTAAGAATGTGGCCGCCACTTACCAGCGACTCATGAACAAGATGTTCCGGAGGTAGATCGACCATAACATGGAGGTATATGTGGACGACATATTTATAAAATCTCTCCGTGTTGCTGACCTATGCGCAGATATTGACGAGACCTGCTAAACTCTGAGGATCTACGAGATAAAATTGAACCTGAATAAATGTTTGTTCGACGTGAAGAGTAGCCATTTCCTGGGTTGCATCGTCACCGAGCGAGGTATCGAAGACAATCCAAGCAAGGTTAAGGCGCTACAAGACATACCACCGCCCCAGAGCTTGAAGGAAGGCCAACGGCTGACTGGTCGGATCACATCACTATCCAGATTCTTATCTAGGTCATCCGACTGAAGCATGCCATTCTTTAAGGTGTTTCACCGAGCTACAAAATTTCAGTGGGACGCCGAGTGTGATCAGGCGTTAGAAGAGCTCAAGGAGTATCTTAATTCCTTACATGTATTAGCCAAGCCGATTGTTGGTGAGCCGTTCTAGATCTATCTATCATCCAGCGAACACATGGTCGGATCAGCTTTAGTAAGGCAGAATGGTCAGGAACAACAACCTTTATACTTTTTGAGCCATATATTAAAGGATGCAGAGTATCGCTACACCGGTCTGGAAAAATTAGCTTATGCATTGATACTCGCCGCTCGGAGGCTTCGTCCATACTTTCTAGCACACTCAATCATCGTGCTAACTAACAGTACCTTGGGGCGGGCCCTTCTCATTCTCGAGGTATTTGGGAGACTAATCAAGTAGATGACTGAGCTAAACGAATTCGACATAGAATATCAACCCCGAATGGTAATCAAGGCCCAAGCCTTGGCTGATTTCATCATAGAGGTCCAGAATGTCGAGCCGGAGGCAACCTGGAAGATATATGTGGATGGTTCGTCCACTTAACAAGGTAGCGAGATTGGCATAATGTTAAGCTCACCACAGGAAGACAGTATGCACTTGTCCATGTTGGAGCAATCTCAATGGTCCGTGCGACTATGTGTTTTGGTGTTTGGGCAAAGAGTTTAAGTTAGGATTACCCTCATTATTTGATATGTGTATGTGAGTGTGCAGGTTTGCAGGATACACATGTGACTCAGGTTGATGGCTTCGAGTCCGGTGAAGGATGGCATCGGGATGAGCCGTGGGCTTGTATGCATCCGAGGGACCATGGACAAGGCAGCGAGGACAAGGGCTGAGGGAAGCGACTTCGAGGGATACGCAAAGGATGACATTGGGGACAAGCCACGGGGTTGGAAGCATCCGAGTGATGAGAGCCAAAGGAAGTAGGCTTGAAGGCAAGAGGTCAAAGTTGCAAAGAAGAGTCAAGTGAGTCGTGAGGGTCCGAGTGCGAGAGAAATATACTCGGGATGGGAAACTCTAGGTTTAGGGTTGTATCAGTCGACTGATGGTGAGCACAGAGAGCTTCTGTGCCTGAACGGTTAGACACCAGTCGACTGGTGCAAGGACCAGTCGACTGGTGCAAGGACCAGTCGACTGGTGCAAGGACCAGTCGACTGGTAGAGAGTCGTTGGAGTACCGTTGGGCTGGCACCAGTCGACTGGTGCAAGGACTAGTCGACTGGTAACGGGAAAATCAGCTTGCTGATTTCTTCCAAGCTTTATAAGAAGGAGCTTGGGATGGCCGACCAAGGTGATGAAATTAGACTTGGTTAAAGCCTAATTAGTAGTCACCTAGTGCTCTAGCAATCCAAGTGTTCTTGATCGAGTTGTGGTGAGGTTTTTCCACCGACAAGGAGGATTGTGCTAGCTGGAGTTTCCAGGGACTAATCCACCTACGGATTGAGGGATCGTCCACCTTACGGGCAGCCGTGGAGTAGGAGCAAGTTATCTCCGAACCACGTAAACGAACGTGTTAGCGGTTTGCGTTTCCTTTCTTAGTTTTAGTCTTTCTACTTGTTTGTTTGTATTTCCGCTTGCGCACTAACATTGTAAAAAGAAGCGAGTATTTGGGGGCCCCGTCTATCCAACCCCCCTTCTAGCCGGCCACCGATCCCCTACAGTCCATACGGCTGGACTACAGAGCCACCAATAATGAAGTTGAGTATGAAGCATCTGACATGTGGGAGCCGTTAAAGTCCTCATCCACTCAGACTCTCAGTTGGCTACTCAGTAGCTCTCAAGGATGTTCGAGATAAACAATGCTCAACTCAAGCTCTACGCGGAAGCCTTTGAGAAGCTGAAGGCCAACTTTAAGGAGGTCGTCATACAGAAGATCCCCCGATCGGAGAACCAAACAGCAGATGAGTTGGCAAGATTAGTCAACTCCTTATCGTCGCTCACCATAGAGCATCCGATCGAGCAAGTCTCATTAGTGGCGCATATCGATAAGACAGAAGGGATAACCCTCTCGAGTGAGTGGAGGACGATGCTGATAGAGTTCCTCCAAGTGGGAGTCACACTGGTCGATCAGGAGGAAGCCTGTCTACTGAAAAAGAGAGCCAGACAATTCACCCTTGTTGAAGATCAGTTGTATAAAAGAGTCTTCTCCAGGGCCCTACTTAAATGCGTCGGACCCGAAGATGCCGAGTACATCTTAAAGGAAGTACATCAGGGCTCTTGTGGAGATCACCCAGGCAATCACTCGATGGCCCGGAAGGTACTCCTGGCCTAATAATTTTGGCCCACTCTTCAAGAGGGCTCCTCTTGGACATTAGGCACTTGCCTGTCCTGCTAGAAATATCAAAATATTCTACACCGTCCGACCGATGAGATAAAGACGTCCACAGTGTCTTGCTCGTTCGACCAATGGGGCATGGACATCGTTGGGTCATTCCATATGGTGACAGGTCAGCAGAGATTTCTGATCGTCGTGGTAGATTATTTCTCGAAGTGGGTGAAAGTTGAGCCGCTCATGAGAATAACCGAGCATATGACCTATTAAGTTCATTTGGTAGAACATCATATGTCGGTTTGGCAACCCACGCCTGCTCGTATCAGATAATGGGAGACAATTCACCGGTCAGAAACTTAGAGAGTTGTGCGAGGGCTATGCCATCCAACAGGTCTTCACCTCTGCAGCCTACTCCCAGAGCAATGGGCAAGCGAAAGTCGCCAATAGGAAAATCCTCAAAGGGCTACGGGCTTGGCTCAACCACACCGGAGGCAGTTGGGTTGATGAGCCCCCCAGTGTGTTGTGGGCCCTTCGTATGACCCCGAAGGAGGGGACCGGTGTAACTCCTTTCCACTTAGTATACGATGGTGAAGCAGTCGTCCCTACAGAGGTTGGAGTGGAATCCGATCGGGTGCGGTTCTACGATGAAGGAAATGTTGGACGGAGATTCATGGAGCTCGACTTAGTGGACGAGACGTGGGCTAAAGCAGTCATCAGCTAATGGCATACCGGCAGCGGATGAAGCAGAAATACAACTGGAGGCTGATCCCGAGGTCTTTCCACGTTGACGATCTCGTGTGGAAGAAAGTAAAGTCGATCGGTGATGTCGCCAAGCTCGAAGCCCCATAGGTGGGACCTTTTAAGGTCGTGCACAGGCTCCGCTCGGACGCCTACTACTTGGAGGATGAGAGCGGAAGGCAGCTCGACGATTGTGGAGCGTGAATCATCTCCAACCCTACAGGGTTGGGTGAGAGGTACGCAAGTGAACACGAATGCATTTGTATATTGCTCCATGGATGCAAGACAAATATGAATAAAAGCGAAGTACACCACTTTTGAGATGAGTTAATGGTAGAGCGGCGACCTTAAACCCTCGTCTTCACCAACGGTCGAGCGACGACCTTAAACCCTCATCTTCACCAATAGTCGAGTGGCGACCTTAAACCCTCATCTTCACCAACGGTCGAGTGGCAACCTTAAACCCTCGTGTTCACTAACAGTCGAGCGGTGACCTTAAACCCTTGTCTTCACCAATGGTCGAGCGGCGACCTTAAACCCTCATCTTCAAAATGGTCGAGCAGTGACCTTAATCTCTCGTCTTCACCAACGATTGAGCTGCGACCTTAAACCCTTGTCATTATCAGCAGTCGAGCAGCGATCTTAAACTCTTGTCTCGAGAAGTGGTCAAGCGTCGATCTTATAACTCAAGAATGATGAACGGCCGACCATGAATACACGCTACTCAAAAGCTCTAAGTCTTCAAAATATGGTGACTATTCGGGAATATTCTGTTATGACTTCTCGTCACTGATCGGAAGGTCACAAAGCCACAATAAGTAACTCGTAATCTCACTCAGGGTTTTACGCGACAACGCGTGAGCAACTAAAATGCAAGTCAAATCGAAAGATTTAAAATGGCGACAAAAGATCGCCGGATAGGTGATTATTCATTATACTTGGATGAGGATTACAAATAGCTTGCATGAAGATTACAAACAGAAGGGTGAATACAAAATTACTCAAGCAAAGGTCACTCTAGATAATCCAAGACATCATCGGGCAACGATTCTATCAGCTTGTCCCAACTGATGACCTCACTCGATAGAGCAGCAGGGATGTAGCCGCCTTCCCTGAGTTGGTCGAACGTCCCTTCGATCGGCAAGTTCAACAGACGAAGTGCCCGGTTGGTGAGCTTGTCATTAAAAATATCCGAGCGGATGTAGGCTCTCTGATAGGTCTCTAGGGCCGCTTGGGAGGCCTCATGTTCTTCCTTGAACTGGGCCAACTCTTCATCCTTGGCGTCGAGCTAGGTCTTTGTGGGAGTCTGCTCGACCAATCACCCATCCCTCTCGACCTTCAGCGTGGCTTCAGCATCCTTCATGTTTTGAGCCAACACAGGAACTCTTTATTCTTGATCTCCAGATCTTCAATAGCCCGGATTTTCCTGGTGTTGCCCGAATGGATTTTAGCTTCAAAGGTATTGGCCTGTTTGTTAAGCCGAGCTATTAGGGTGGCCTGCTCAGTGCTTTTTCCTTTCTCCGCCTCCAGCAGCTCGACGCTCTTAGCCAGATTGGCTCGAAGCTGAGCCATCTCAGTATTCATTTGCTCCAGCCGCTCCTAAGAAGTAAATGACTGGCCACCTAGCGCCTTCAGTTACTAAATCTCCTACTCTAAAAAGTAAGCCTTTGGCACATAGCCAGACTCTCTATCCAATACTACGAATAACTAGGAAAATATAAGCATCGATTGGAGATAAATTAAGAAAATACAAGACTTACCCCAGTGGACATTTGGGTGTAGCTGTCCGCGAGCGCCCCCTGAGGCATGACCACTGCACGAGCTCGGGCATCAGTCGATATCTGTGCGAGCGCCCCCTGAATAATTATCTGGTGCTCGGGGGCTCGAGCTTTAGTGCCATTTGACTCATGCCATTCCTCGATCAGAAGATGGAGAACTGCCTTTAATTTATATGGCATTGGCCGCTCGAGGCTGATTGGGTCGAGGTCGCTCTTCCGGACGACTGAGATGATGATGCCGGACGGATGCCAGACATTCGAATCTTTGATGGCGACGGAATGAAGGCAACTGGCGATGCCCAGATGGTTCCCTGTGGCAAATCAGATAGGGATGGTGTTCGATCAAACGACATAGGGGGAGCAGTCACTGGAGCTGGAGCTGGGGTCGATGTTTCAACCCACTCAGCAGAAGGGTGCGGGCTAGTTCTGGTGGGGGTTTGCACCACCGAGGAAGTGGATCACGATGAAGTCTCTGCTCGGCGCCTCTTACGCCTTATTAATGGTTCCCCCGATGAGGCTGAATCTAATGCCCTCTCAACTGGAATCACCTGCAGTCGCTCGGAGGGAGGGTGCAATGCACCAACCGCTCCCTCACTGGGCGCCCGGCTGGCTATCCCTTCGCTCACTAAGGATGGAGCTGCCTCACTCTCGTCATGTGGGTCTTCTTGTGAGTCGATCGGCTGCAGACCGTGCCTCTCTAGCTCAACCATGATAGCTGCATTTATCTCAGCATCCACAAGCTTGGCCTTTTTGGCCAGATGCGCACGCAGCATGATGTGAGCTGCAAAAGAAGAAGAGAATGATGTGAGCTGCAAAAGAAGAAGAGAAATTAGTTAGAATCAAAAGAAGAAGAGAAGAAGCTGCAAACCTAAGCTAGACGGAAGCCTTGTGCAGATCGGACTCAAGCTGAAAACGTAGAAGATGTAGGACCGTTGGGCCGGCTAGAAGGGGGGGTTGAATAGCCCTAAAAAAAATAAACAAAAACCCTTCCCGACTTTTCAAACTAACACTTGTAAAATAATCAAAGCAGTAAATTAAAAGCAGAAAAGAAAGAGACACAATTGTTTACTTGGTTACAACCGGGGAGGTTGTTAATCCAAGGAAAGGATGAAGCGCACTATCAATCTCCTTCAGGCGGAGAAGCCTCTTACAGCGTTGAAGCACAAAAAGAGAGAAGCTAATCTAAATAGTAGAAAGTGCACAAGCGTTGTTACAATTTCTGAACTGATCAAAAGCTTCTGACTATATTTATAGCCTTGGTCGGGGCGCCTGGAAGGTTCCGGGCGCCCTTGGGGGGGGGGATAAATTTTATTCCCCAACATTCAGATCGAGATAAATCTCGATATGGTCAAAACCTCTGGTCCGAGCGCCCGGAAGAGTTCCGGGCGCCCTGGGCTGCTCCGGGCACCCCGGACTGCTCCGGGCGCCCCGGAGTCAAAAGTCAATAGCGGTTGACTTTTTCGTCCGGGACCTCTGCTCCGGTTCGATTTGGCTCGGTCCAGGTCTTCTATTCCGGATCCGTTCGCTTGGGTGATCTCTGCCATATGAAAAAGGGCTCACCCGAACCCAACTTCCGGTCTTCTCGAGCGGGCTCCCTCCGGCTTCTCATCCCTCGGAATCGCCGCGTGTCTCCTTATCGTCCGCCGGCGTACTCATCCGCAGTCTTCGTCCCTCGGACGCACCGCGTGTCATCCTTCTCGCTAGCTGCGTCTCTTGCTCCTCGAGCAATCTTCCGCTCCGGCTTTCGTCCTTCGGAACCACCACACGCTTCCTTCTCGTCCGCTGGTGTACTCTTCCGTAGCACCTCTCCCTCGGACTACTGTCCTTCTCGCTAGATGCGTCTTCCACTCGACTACCTGTGCTCCTAAGCTCCTGCACACTTAGACACAAGGTTAGAAACACACAGGACCTAACTTAACTTGTTGATCACACCAATACAACCTTGGGGTTCCAACAATCTCCCCCTTTTTGGTGTGATCAACCCAAGTTAAGTTAAGGTTAAAAAAGATATAAAATAAATTTAACTAAATTTGTAATTAAGTGCAAAAAAAATAAAACAAGTTAAATTTTGGTCTACCTCCCCCTAGACTTATACTAATCCTTCTCCCCCTTTGATCACAAAAAAAAATGGGGTTCAAGTAAAAAATCTAAGAGTAAAAACTTAGAAATTTTGAGTTTCTTTAAAAAATTTACAATAATAAGCAGTCTCTAAAAAAATGTTAAGTGAAATTATAAGTAAAACTTCTAACTTAGATAGTTTTGCAAAAAAAAAATTTCTAAAAACTTTTAAGTAGAAAATTTTCAATTTCATAATAACCTTTAACTTAAAACATATCTCCTGAGTATTTTTCTAAGTATTAAAGAAAATTTTCTAAGTCAATTTCATGTAAAAGTATTTTTTTTTAAAAATATTTTGAAAAAATGTTTGAAAAACTTTGAAAGTATTAATTAATTCTAATTTTAATGCTTTGACAGAAAGTTAATTAAATATTTATTTTAATATTTTGGCTTCCAGGTGGTGGAGAGGCACTAGACCTTTTTGGTTATAGGAGCAACAACCACTTCCTTAGACAAAGCCTCATAGAGAAATTCATTATTTAATTTTCTCACTGAAAATCGCTAATTTTAATTTTAAAACTTAGACTAAGCAAGATTTAGGAACTCAATAAAGGTTCCTGCCTACTTGATTGATTAAAAATTTCTTAGGGACATACTTTCTTGAAATGTTCTTAATTTGTCCCGGGTGATATCTAAAGTACCAATTTAAATTATTAGATCTTCTAAAATTGGTTTTAGATGAACATGCATAATTTTTCAAGTTATCTATTTGAAGTTTCAAATTTTGATTTTCTAATTTCAAATTTTCACTTTCCAATTTTGATTTGTCTAATTCTTCTAAGGGACAATATTTAGCCAATATTATTTTTAAATTTTTGATTTCCTTTTCTAATTTACAGCAGTCTTTAGTTAATAACTTAACGAACTTAAAAAGTTTATTGGGAGGAAGAGAACGTACCTGACTTACCTTGTCGAGTTCGTTGTCCGTGTCTCCCCCTGAACCTTTCTTCTGACGAAGCTCCCCCTTCATCGATGCTTTCGATGCTCATCTCGGAAGAGCTTGAATCGCAGTCGTCGTCTTGATGACTCGCCATCAGTGCGAGTCTGGAGAATGCTTCGACTTCCAATTTGGACGACGTATCGTCCCACGTCGCCTTTAAGGCCTTTAGCTTTTGGATAGGCTTCTTATCCTTCTCCTTGTTCTTCAGCTTGGGGCAGTTGTCCTTGACGTGCCCTTCTTCATCGCAGTGGTAGCAGCGGATTGTCCTTTTCTTCTTCCCCTGCGGATGGTTAGTAGATCTAGCTTTACAAAGTTTCTTTAATCTTCTTACCATCATTACCATTTCCTCATCGTCGAGAGAAGATTCTGACTCGGGTTCGTCTCTCGAAGCTTTGAGGGCGACGTTGTTCCTGGGCTCCTTCATTCCTACACATCTTGACTCATGTACTTCAAATGTTGAAAAGAATTCTTCTAATGAAATTTTTTCTAAATCTTTAGAAATGTAAAAGGCATCTACTAATGATGTCCATTTGGTATTTCTAGGAAAGAAATTCAGTGCGTACCTGAGCGAATCTCGGTTACTTACCTTTTCTCCAAGATTTGAAAGTCTGGAAATAATTTCTTTTATTCTCGAGTGCAGATGTGCGACTGACTCGTCTTCCCCAAGTCGCAAGTTGGTTAGCTGATTGCGAAGCAGATCTCTTCTAGCGAGCTTGGCTTCGGACGTCCCTTCGTGCAGCTCGAGGAAATTCTCCCAAAGTTCCTTTGCCGAGTCGTAGTGCCCGATCCTGTTGACTTCTTGAGGTGGAAGAACGCTTAGCAGATGGTATTATGCTTTGTCGTTCTCCACGAATTTAACCTGCTCCTTTTTTGTCCATTGACATTTTTCCTTACCTTCTAGAGCTACAAAGCTAGATTCCATTGTTAAAGTTAATTCAAAGTCTGTTTTAAAAAATACCTGCATCAGATTCTTCCAGGTAGTGAAGTCCCCTTCGTATTTCAGAGGGTGGATGCTTGGTCTAGCCATCTCGTTGCTTCGTTCGGCGGTTAGTCCTCCTGAAGCGCCTCGGCTCTGATACCACTTTATAGGACCGTTGGGCTGGCTAGAAGGGGGGGTTGAATAACCCTAAAAAAAATAAACAAAAACCCTTTCCGACTTTTCAAACTAACACTTGTAAAATAATTAAAGCAGTAAATTAAAAGCAGAAAAGAAAGAGGCACAATTGTTTACTTGGTTACAACCGGAGAGGTTGTTAATCCAAGGAAAGGATGAAGCACACTATCAATCTCCTTCAGGCAGAGAAGCCTCTTACAACGTTGAAGCACAAAAAGAGAGAAGCTAATCTAAACAGTGGAAAGCGCACAAGCGTTGTTACAATTTCTGAACTGATCAAAATCTTCTGGACCAAGGCTATATTTATAGCCTTGGTCGGGGCGCCTGGAAGGTTCCGGGTGCCCTAGGGGGGAATAAATTTTATCCCCCAACGTTCAGATCGAGATAAATCTCGATCTGGTCAAAACCTCTAGTTCGGGGGCCCGGAAGGGTTCCGACTGCTCCGGGCGCCCCGGAGCCAAAAGTCAATAGTGGTTGACTTTTTCGTTCAGGACCTCTGCTCCGGTTCGGTTCGGCTCGGTCCGGGTCTTCTATTCCGGATCCGTTTGCTTGGGTGATCTCTGCCATCTGGAAAAGGGCTCACCTGAACCCAACTTCCGGTCTTCTCGAGCGGGCTTCCCTCCGACTTCTCATCCCTCGGAATCGCCGCGTGTTTCCTTCTCGTCCGCGGGCGTACTCATTCGCAGTCTTCGTCCCTTGGACGCACCGCGTGCCATCCTTCTCGCTAGTTGTGTCTCTTGCTCCCCCGAGCAATCTTCCGCTCCGGCTTTCATCCTTCGGAACCACCGTACGCTTCCTTCTCGTCTGCCGGTGTACTCTTCCGCAGCACCTCATCCCTCGGACTGCCGTCCTTCTTGCTAGCTGCGTCTTCCGCTCGACTACCTGTGCTCCTAAGCTCCTGCACACTTAGACACAAGGTTAGAAACACACTGGACCTAACTTAACTTGTTGATCACACCAAAACAACCTTGGGATTCCAACAGAAGACACCCTCCAACAGCAACTTGTGGATGTCATATTTCTGACTAGCCAGTATTGAAGCTACATTGAGGTAGTCCGATCGGCTCTTGTATTTTTTTAGGGTTGGTTGACTCGCCACTTCGAGCTGCCAGTCGGTCGAGAAGTCTGGCCACTCGGGAAGACATATAAAAAAGTACTCCCTTCAATGCTTATTGGAGGTTAACATTTTCTCGAAGAAAACTAAGCCCACTCGGGCTTGGAATAGAAAAAGCCCCTGCTCAAACAATTTGGGAAAATAAAAATAATGAAAAAGATGGGAAGTGAGAGGAATGTCGTGCAGGTGAAACAGAATCACCACCCCACACAGTAGCCGAAAGGAGTTTGACACTAGTTGATGAAGAGATATGCGAAAATATTTATATACGTCAGGAAAGAAGGGGTGGATGGAAAATCATAAACCTGCAGTAAATTGATCCCTAAAGAAACAAAGATAGCCAGGCGGCGGAGCATTTGGTCGATCTGAAGGAGAAGGAAGAAGAACTTGGTAATCGGAAGGAAACTCATAGGCGGCTGTCAAGCTCTAACCATCGCCGACGTCAAACCTAGACTCAGTAGAGGTGTACCAAGGCCCAGGGACGACAACGAGAGGCTGTGAAGAACTCACCATCGTAAAAAACAAAGAAGGCAGTGAAAAGATGTGATTGGGGGGGAAGGAAAGCTTACGAGAATGTCGCCGGAAGAGCAGGAGAGGAAGGATGTCGCTAAAGAAACGAAGATGGAGTATCGCCAAAGAGCTCAAAGAAGGAAATAAGTGAAAGGAGAAGGTGGCGAGCACGAGCTTATAAACCCCAGGGTCGGTCGATCGACGCAGTCCGATCTAGGGTCGCGGACACCTAGGCAGAAATATGGCCGTTGAATTCAAAGCTCCAAAGGTCACATCACTAGAGGATACCCCCTGTCACGTCAAGCGTGCGGCGACAGTAGGATGGACACATGGCGCTGAGCCACGGGATGACATTTAATGAAGGCAATTAAGAGGCATAGAGGTGTGCTCAGCTATAATGAGCAGGGATTTGCATGATCTCCTAGAAATATGAATGACGTAAACCCAGATCGCACCCACCCAAGGAAGCACAAGGATCTTGCTTGTGCTGATCAGTGTAAGGAAGTAGACGCATCGCCGTACGACAGTCTTCAACAGGTCGATCGACAAAGAAACTTGGTAACACGCTCAGTTTCAAGGGAGCGATCATAGAGCCGACTGTCGGACTACGTCGTGCCAATCAGAAGCTAAGGAGTGCCATAAGCCGATCGGGTGAAAAGCGTCATTGACAATTTGTCTAGTCAGTCGGACTTGCAGCCTCCTTCGACTAGATTTGAGGGGGAGACATGTGATGCGGCGATAAGGAGGGGCCCACCCTGCAAGAGTTAGCTGCCATGGTGGAGGTCAAAGTTAGGGCAGTCAACGTTCAGGTATAATATGGCTAAACGAATGAAAATTGTATTGGTCGGTCGGATGATATACAGAATCCTGGCCGAGCAGCTACCCTACTCGGTCCGGTAATAGGACTTGGCATGGGCGTAGCAAAGTTCTGGCTAAGCAACTACCCCGTTCGGCCTAGCAACAGGACGTGGCACAGGCGTAGCGGAGTTCCCGCCGAGTGGACACGGCACAAGCGTAGCGAAGTTCCAGCCGAGCGGCTAACCTGCTCGGCCTAGCAATGGACCCACTATGTTATCTCTTGACATCCTTTTGGGAGTTAGTGCCATGACACCAAGCATGGTCGACAAGGAGATCGTACAACGGAAGCTTCCACTATCACATCAGAGGTATGCTCGACTTGTTAAGGTATTGTGTCAGAGACACTCTACCGACAAGTCTTTTCAGGGGAAACTTCAAGAAGCGTGCTCGCTTGGGAAAGTGTGCACGCATGCTACAGGAACTCTATATAAAGGGGGGTCTAAGCATCGGCCAAGGTACGCGATATACACTATTTGTGCTACAGTCTTCATTCTTGTTGCTCCGCCTTCTACATCATCGTCGGTGATAGACTTGAGCATCGGAGGGCCAATACCGGGGACCCCTTCCCTGGCTCGGCACTAACATCATCTGTCTTGCAAGGCGAAGCGGAGTCTATGAGAGGTCAGCGGGGCATCCACATCCCCAGCTTTCCATCTCATCAACTTTCGGACAGAATCAACTTACATTGTAGCCGTTATGAAATCGTAGCTGCTATAATATTGTAATAGTTACAACTTCATAGCAGTTACAATTCAAACACGATCTATTCACTTAACATTCATATTGTAATAACTAGGATTTTATATCTATTACAACTGGAAATCAACTTGTTCATAAAACATTCACATTATAACAATTACTGCTCTATAACTGCTACAGTGTGGAATTCTAACTTCGATAATATAAATGTGCCATGAAAATAATGAAAATTAAAAACTAATAAATCAAAAGGGTGCTAAGGAGAAGCCAAGAATAAGAGTAAGGTTTTTTTTTGTATGTTTGATAGCTTTAAACAAACCTAAAGCTTGAGAGATAACAAGTTAGGCAGCACATGAGGAGAAATTTTAAGATCATCAAATCCACCACAAAATACCACTTTTAGTGAAGGGTATTTTCATCGTTATTTTGTCATTTTTTAGTTATAGTGATGGTGTTACGATGAAAATAAGTTAGCCGTAAGATATTGCGTCAAGACAGTTTGAGCTACAGAATATTAATTCCGTCACAAATTTATGACATAAATGTAAATTCCATTGCTAATTGTAGTAACGGAATTACTTTTCCATCGCACATATTAGCGATGGAATTTACTTTCTATCGCTAATTAGCGACAAAAACATAAATTCCATCACTAATTAGTTGATGAAAAATTATTTTCGTTACGTTAATTAGTGGCAGAAGTTACATTCCATGGCTAAAATAGCTACAGAATCATAAATTCTGTCGCTAATTAGCGGTGGAATTTATGATTCCATCTCTAATTATCACAAAAGAAACACAGTTCCTATTACGATAATTAGCGATAGAATTAAATTTTCTGTCGCTAATATTCAAAAAATTTCACGTCTTTTTCAACAAATTTGTAGTTACCCTATTTATATTTTTCAATCCAGTATAAGTCATCACAAAATCAATACAAACCTTGTTTACGTTCCATTACACTATACACAAACCTTCACAATCTCTACACAAACAACTAATCCAATCAACTATGCATTCACAAACTCATTACAATCAATACACAAACAATTAAATCAACGATACATTAACAAACAAATTGTGATACAAAGATTCATAAATATTCACAATCAACTATCTAAATCTATATAAACTATCACAAATATCCACAATAAACTATCCAAATCCAATATCAATACATAAATTAAAAGACATATAAACTATGTTCATAATCTACTACAAAGATATCCAAATACAATCCTATGAGCTAGTACTATCAAATCCTGTAGAAAGTAAAATACAATAGATTATTATCAGAATCATATGAGGTAAATTGATTCAAAAATTAACAATGAGAACAATACACTAACAATATGAATGTATAACTAATTTTAACATATAAAAAAGAGGTACCTGATTAATATTTTGGATATCTGATGATGGCAATATATAGAATATATCAATAGCGATGAATTGTTCCTGAGAAAATATAATAGAATTAAAGATGAGCAGATTATAATATCAAAACTGAATAAATATACTTTGCATGTTTTGAGTGATAAAAAAAACTAAATTGTAGTTGAACATACCTCATAATGAGCTACTCAACAAGGTCATGTGGGTCTTAAGTCTCATGTGACTCAAAACGATGCTGTGATATGATAAATTGAGTAATGACTATTAACATTTTGGCCAAGATACCATCATCTCTCGCCTCTCGATTAGCCATCCTCTGCTTCACTATTATCAATCAATCCCTCAGTTCTTGATTTTCTTATCTTAACGATTGCACCTTAGTAGAAGAAAAACTAGGATAGCCCCTATAAGAGTCCTCAAACGATCATATGTCACTTTGACATGGGAGCTAAGGCCATAAAGGGAGGAGTTCTTTATTCTTCCACTAACAATATCATAATAAATGTCATTTATCACCTCGGTGGATAGAGCCTATGACTCCCCTCCCTCTACCGATGGCTGAGATGTATATGTCATTCTATTAATCATTTCCTCCTATGTGAAGAAAAATATATGATTAATATCTGGTACACAATTACAAAAGTTAATCATTATTAACGGTTATATTTAATAAAGTTAATATTCTTACATGTATAACCCGGGATCAAGGATAGACAAATATGTCATCCTTTTCTTGTGAGTCTTGTTAAATATCTCCCAACAAGTGGGATGTTTTTGTAGAGTACGTTCTTATATACACAAAAAAGTAGCATCAAATTTATATAAGTTTGATAATAAATTAAAATTTTCTTATATAAATTTAAATTAAACTCACTAATCGATGACATGCTCTACAATAGATAAGGATCTAAAAGTATGTTTCCTGGATCTAGTGCTTAGGCGAGTGGACTTCATATTTTTATTTGATTGAGCAATTGTAAAATTTGACTATCACCTTTCTGCAACCTAGATGGCAGTCCATATAGCTCAAATCTCTTCTGATACATGCATTGACCTCGTCCCCTTCCTTCTCAACTTGTATAGAAGGTCTCTGTATAATTTTTCACAATAAGCATTCCAAGTGTTTTTAAATTGAGCCTCCTGCCCTACTACCCAGGTATATTTTTCTACAATGATAAATTGACAAATTAGTATAAGTAGGATTGTTTCAATGCTAGAGGGGAGGGGGGGGGGGGGGGGGGAATAGCGCTCATGTCTTTTTCACTTTTTCGTAAAAAACTTGGAGTAATAAAAGCAGCGGGATGATAAAAAGATAATGCTAACACTTTTGGTTTTACTTGGTTCGGAGCTTGTTGCAACTCCTACTCCAAGGCCCATGATCGACGATCACTTTCGTTGGACAATCCACTAGAAATTCAATAAGTATAAAGAAAGTATAAAGAAATTATTACAATTTTGTGTAAAATAAATTATACCGACAATATGAAAATTTATGTAGAGCGTAGTTGTTAGAGTAGCGTCAAAAATCGGAGTATTGTGGTGAGCTTTTGAGTGTTGAGTTGCTTGAAGAGTTGGTTTGTAGCTATTAGTTGAACTCTGCTTATAAAGGATCATCCAAGCGTCTCTATGTCATTGAAGCTCCTAGACTAAAGCTGATCGATCCCGAGTTCGTCATGCCTTATCCTCATCCAAGCACCTCAATCCCTTTGAGGTGCCTGGATCATTATCATGGTGAACACCGAGTGGAGCTTCTCCTGGTCACCTCTATCGTATCCCAAGCACCTCAATCCCTTTGAGGTGCCTAGATCTGATATACACCGATTAACCAGAAGTTGCCACCTTACCCTACTTTGCGTGCCGAGGTGATTAAGGCACCTATATAGGCTTGAGGCATTAGGATCTATCCAAGCGCCTGGATCAGTGCTTCTAGGCATAATTAATTCTACACAACAAAGTTGGCATAGAAAAATACACATAATTACATAAATGCAAATTGAAAGTCTCAAACTGTCCAGTTCTAACTTTTAGGTTTTTCATGAAACCCTAGGTCAGACCAACGCCTATTGTTTCCTCAATGGGGAATGCACCCTTACATATTTCTCTCAGGAGGGATTACCTTTTGCTAAACACTTATTTGGACTTTTGCTCAACATTTGACTTTGACCTTCGAGACTTCCGCTAGACGTCTGATCCTCGACCTGCCTAGACTTTCGCCTAGTGTTCGCGACCCCTAGGACTTCTGTTCAATATCCTCAATCTGCCAAGTCTTCCACTTGGTGTTTGTGACCCCCAGGACTTTCGTCCGATATCCTCGATTTGCCAAGTCTTCCTCCTAATCCACCCGACCAGGACTCCGTACCCAATGCCTTAACTAGGACTTCATGCCCAATACCTTGACCGGGACTTCATTGCCTAGCCTCAACTAGGACTTGTCTGCACACTTAGATAAGCTTGTTAGATCACAATGAAATTTAACTTTGCACCCTTTGCCATTATCAAAACTAGGTTCAAGTAGCCGATACTTCTAGCACCAACAATCTTCTCCTTTTTGATTTATGAAAAACCTTGTTCAAAGTTAAGTAAAAACATAATACTTTAAGAAATCACTAAAGAATGTTTTTTAGAAAAGCTTTTGAAATTTTAAAGTAATGATTTTTTTAAAACTTTACTCCCCTTAATTTGACATTCTCCTCTAGAGATTTTGAAAGATAGCGCACTTAAAAAAAAAATCCATTTGCATACTTTAAAATATATTAACTAACTTAACTTACATACTTTGAAAAATACTAACTTAACTTTTAGTCTTTCTCTCCCCTTTGACATAAATAAAAATATATTTTGAAAGAGAGGATGTTTTTGCCAAATAATTTTGAAGTTTTGAAACACTTAGTTTAAAAAATTAACTTAGATTTTACAAAAATACTACCCACTTTTTTGATTTTGAAAATTAGAATTTTTATTATATTTTCAAGGAGAAAAATATTTTTAAAAAACTACTTAAGTAATTTTTGCAACGTACTAAGGTAGTTTGTGAAATTTACTTAAGAATAGGAGTAGATAAATAAGATTTAAAGATTAAATCTCATATTGACCAAGCATGCAAAAATCAAAGTAATTTTAATTGGAAAATATTTAAAATATTCATCTACTTTCTTTAAAAGAAATATCTAATATTTAGCTACTAATTGTCTACTAGAAGATAGTACTGTTCACTTGATTAGTAAGTCAAGTAAAATATCTAGCAAATTATTAACTTAGAAGGATTACTAGACTTGATCAATGTTAATTGGTATTTTTTTACCTATATTTTATGTTAATGCAATAATATAAACATCTGAAAATTCAGGCAATACCCTAAACATCTCGCACCATTTTTAGTGTGGAATACACAAACAAGGTGTTGGTGCAACGGGCCGGCAAGAGGGGAGGGGTGAATTGTCTAAAAAATAAGAAAAACCCTCCTCATTCTTTCAACTCTAAAAATGCAATAGTAAAATAATAAAATGATGGAAAATAGAGAAAAGACTCAAGAGATTGACTTGTTACAACTGTAACGACCCAAATTTCCTTGTTTTAAGTTCCAAAAGTTCTTAAAAATATTTGGAAATGTTTTAGAAATATTCTAGAGATTTTTAGAGTATCTTCACGCAATTTTTGGAGGTAATTTGGTATTTTTAAAGAAATTTTGACAAAAATGTCCAAGCCGAGGTTTGAACCAGAAACCTCGGGTTAAGCAGAGATTTGCTTAACCAACAGACTAGCCAAACTTTTCTTAATTAAACCTATATCGAAATATAGTTAAGTTATAATGAGAACCCAAAGTTAGACCTAGTTATAAAAGGATTAGGTTTTTCTTTCTCCCGAAAACCTATCTGTCCTTCTTCCCTTTCTTCCTCCCGCGACGGCGCTGTTCCCCTTCTTCGAGCGATTCTTCTCGGGCGAAAGCGCAGCCAAGGCTAGGGCTCCACCTCTCGGGCGACGGCAGTGAAGAAGCAAGGTCATCCCGTCGAGGAGGGCACGCGGACACAGAGGAAACGCCGAGGTTGGGAACTCATCCGAACCCTAGATCTCTCTCTCGGTTGTAAGTCCAAGCAAACCGCTGTAAGTACTACTCACCTGTGGTAGGAGTTGCTCCGAACTTAGGGTTTTCGTTTCCTTGCTTTCGGATTTTGCTGTGCCGAGTAGAATTATATGCTAGAGCTTTTCTTTCCATGCTCTGTTTATCTAGCCGAATTGCTAAGGTTAGGTTTGCTATGCCGAATTGCTGTGCTAGGGTTTTCCTTTCCATTCCATTTGTATGAATTGCCTGTTAGTGATGTTAGATTCTTTATGCTGGAAAGTTCCATGATGAAACCGTAGTTTCAATTTGTGGTTAGTTTCCTTTATAGCAGAATTCGTTCCTGATTATATGAATCCATAGCCTGCTATTGCTCAAAACATGTTTCAGTTGTATGTAAGTTTAGTTAAACCAAAGCATGCAGTGTTTTCCACTGAACATGAAAAAAAAACTTTCATTTTAGCATCTCAGATTTTAGACCTTTACTTGCTATTTTAACAAGTACGAACAACCCTATTTTTCCAGCACTACAATTCTGAATTCTTTGCTTATTTTGGTTAACATGAACAGCCATATTATAAGGATTCGGGATTTGTTGGTTCTGCTACATTATCTAGCATCCCAGTATTTAGTTCCTTGCAGTTTTGTAATCTTCCTGCACTACCGTAAGCATGAATAGCATTTTCCTTGCTACTCAAAGGACAAGAACAACCCTTTATTTAGTTAGAATGAGTTTAGCATTTTCCTTGCTACTAAAAAAGGCAAGAACAACCTTTATTTAAAGTATGTAGTGTTAGTTTCTTGGTTTTCTTGAACATGAATAACTATTAAGCTTATCTTGTAGTTTGATTGGCTTTGCTTTATTTTTATAGCATGCTCAGTTAGTTGCAATTCTCTACTTGTTAGATATACTTACAGTGTTCTAGTAAGCTCTATTAGGGGATTATGAGAAGTTATGAGTAGAGAAAAGACCAAGGTCTAGTTAGAAAAGATAACAAGTAATTTAAAGTAAGAGGCTAGTACCCGACTTCCAAGGTTGTCGTTAAACAAATCCAGGTGACCAATTCCAAGGTCTTGGCCCTGGTAAGACCAAGGTCTTTACCCTCATAGGACTGGAGGCTCGCTACCTCAGTCTCTATTAGAGAGCGCGCATTTGGTACTAAGCCTGGGCCCAAGAAATAGAAGAAGAAAGTTAAATATTAATTTCAAGTATAAGGCTATAAGTAAATGAGACAAGTATCACCTATGTTTAGAACCAACACAGTTTAGCTCTTTTAATTCTAAGCATACCGTATTAGTTTTCATTTGCTTTCCTTATGAGTTTATCGAGCATGATTAGCTTTATTTCCAGCATGCAGATTATTCTTGTATATCTTGAGTATGCAGATTATTTTAGTGCTTTGCTATTAGAGGAGCATGAGTAGTTTTTCTTTTTAGCATTTCAGTTTTAGCATCCTTTGTATCTTATGCACTTTCGAGTTCTTGTGAGATAGTTTAGTACTTACTAAGCATTTTCGCTTATAGATTTATTCTCCTCCTACTGCAGATAAAGGAAAAGCTAAAGTATAAGGAGGAAGGCGACAAGATGGTGGTGATGGTGTGTGATGTCGGATTCATGGAAGCCTTGGGACTTGCTAAGAAGTTATTTAGATCCTTTCCTTGTTAGTAGAGATATAGTTAATGAATTCCTTCTTGTGTTGCTGGATTTAGTTTACCTTGTGTTACATGAATTGTTGCTTTTTGATGTTGCTGATATAATCTCGGTGATGCTGGAATTTCTTATATAGATTTCTTCTTGAATGGTTTCTTCTAGTTATTGCTGGAAATGTAGATGGTACTGTTAGGATAGTTTACCTCTGTTTTACTGGAAATGTTTCTATTAGAATTCTGCTTTCCTCTGCCCTTGTAGGACATACACTTACCATAACTGGTGTCATGTGGCTTTAATTGCATGCTAAGATGAGTTCTGTTATTACAATTGCTGTAAGCTGGGATTTTTAATCATTCCTAGAACTTCCTCTAATACGTATGTCATGCATGCTAGTTCCGCTATTGGAATTAATTCTTTTACTGGAGAAGTCTTTGTTGAATTATAGCCTGTGTTTGTGATTGGATCTACCTCAGTTGCTCTAAATTCAGAAATTTATAAAAAACCATGGCATGTGATTATTCTTAGCATTTCATGATGAACTATAGCATGTGATTACAGTTAGAAAGGTTTAAACTGTACATTCTGTTGTTGCTTACCTTGAGAACCAAGTCAGTAAGAAAGATTTGCATCAGATCTGAAATTTCCTTTAGTAGCTGCTACCAGAGTGCATATTCTAAATTCTTTTCTGAAATTTTAAGAACTTATGTTGTTAGCATAAGTAAAACCAGTTAAGTAGATGTTATAGTTAAGTAACGGTCACCCTTTTAGAGAGTAGTAAGAAGGGTGGACGCTACAACAACCTAGGTGGTTGTTAATCCAAGGTGGTTGAAAAGCTCAGAAACAAACTCCTTCTCTGAATGCGGAGAAGCCTTTTACACACTACGAAAGCTCAAACGTTGCTAGGAATTGAATACAAAGTGGATTGATTATTTCCTAACTTCAGGGGCCATTATATAGCTCCTAAAAATTCTAAGTGTTGAGGGCGCCTTCAAATGAGTTGAGGGTGCCTTGATAACCATGATTTTACTGCATTATTTTGATTCATATATGCATGGTTTGATGTTGATTTTATAGGTTTAAATCATGGTTACATCATATTTTGTGCATTGTATCTATTTTAGACATAATTGCAAATTATATTATTTTTGGTGTTATTTGATGCTAATATTTGATTCTTATTTTGTAGGCATCAAAGGATCTTATATTTGGATCTATTTGGACCGAAATTGGGCTCGAATCGGAGTTCAAAAGTGAAGATCAAGCTTTGGGTCGATTTGGGCCGTTTATCAAGAATAGGACAGATCTAGACCATCCGTTGAAGATCTGGCCGATCCAACTTAATGGAGAGTAGATCTAAGCCATTGATGAAGATCCAGAAGTTTTGATCCAGATCTGAGTTCATCTAGCCATTGATCCGGCCGGATTAATCTGGGCCGTTCAATGAAGACTGGGCCGATCTGGGCCATCCAGTGATGATCTGATCGATCCGACTTACGGAAGGGTAGATCTAGACCCTAGATCAACATCAGTACATTAAGATCGGAATTTGGATGACTTTTCACCGTTGATTTAGCCTGGAATCATCTCAGCCGTCCGATCAGATCCAGATCTGATTTAAATAGAAGCTACAGTAGGTACAGTGCCTTCGTCGATCCCCTTCGCGTAGCTCAGTCCCGGCGCGCGTCTTCCAGCGGATTTCAGCCCCGATTCTTCCAACAATCAATCTATCAAGCTTCAACTTCATTGTAGAGCTTCACGGCAGCTCATCCCGATCATCTGGAGCCTCCGGCGGGTGTTCCCTCCGGCGAATTCTGCGTTTCTGTCCTTCTCTGTTCCCGCGCCGATTTGGAGGTGGTCTTCCAATCGGCGACTCCGATTCCCATCAGCGACGTTCGGCGGTGGTCCTCCGACGTTCCTGAGCTCCATCCGACATCACACCAACATTCATAGCATCATTCCAGATTCAGAGTTGGGAGGTTGCAGAAATCTAGATTTTCGGCCATTCTTGGGGTTTTGGGTTGTTTTAGCTCGCCGGGGGTGGTCCGTCGGTGTAGCTGAGCATTCCTTGAGCTGATACGCTGCTGAAGTTCTCCACTGAGGTCCAAAGTTGGGTGGTCTCAACTTTGGCACTCTTGTGTGACGGCAAGAGTGTGAAACTTGTATGGATTAGTTGTGAGTTGGATTGGTTAGGATTTATTTCGTTTTATTAGTGTTTTATTAGTGTTCTTATCATTGCAATTTAGCATTTCTTTGTTTTGTTGAAGTTTAATTCATGTTTGGTAGTTGTTTAATTCTTATTTGATGCTTAGTTAATTGTTTAGTGTTTAAGTTCTAAGTTAGGGTTTAAATTCTGCTTAGATTAGATTTTATTTCTGTCTTGTTATTTCATATTTAGTTTAAGTGTGTTGATGGATTTATCACAACGTAGTGTGACAATGCGTAATGATTTGTTCATTGGCACATAGTTAGGTTTTAGTTATGCTTTAGATTAATTTCTTTACCGCTGTACTTTTCATTTGTTAGATTTAAATTCAAGTTTAATTCCCCCCAATTCCATTTTTATATCGAAAACCCCAAAAATAGGAAATAAAGACAATCCTAAATTACATTCTACCGTTGGTTCCTCGGATCGATCCTGGGCTCGTTACTACAACGTTATTGTGAAATTAAGGGGTTCAGTGAAATATACATTTGTACAATTTGATTAGCGGATGTGACAGATTCGCGCTTATCATGCCTCTAAGGGGATAAGTGGATAAAGTTTTATCCACTTGCCAACGATCAATTTGGCCAGGTCGAGGGCGCCCTCAAGGGCATTGAGGGCCCCTTCAATGTTGTTGAGGGTGCCCTCAATCTGATGAGGGCGGAGGCACCTCCAACGACTATTGAGGACGCCTTCAGCAGCTTTTTCAGCATTTATTCATTTTCACTTTAGCTTCCGAAGTTTCGATTCATTGGGTGATTGCGGCCAACCGAAATAGGGCTCACCCAAACCCAATTTCCGGCCTTCTCCTCGAGCAGGCTTCCACCCCGACTTCTCATCCCTCGAATGTCACACACATTCTTCTTGTCCACTTGTGTACTCTTCCACAGCTCTTTCGTCCTTCGGACGCATCGAGCCCGTCAACTCCCTTCCCGTGCCGTCCTTCTCACTAGCTGCGTCTTCCGCTCGACTTCCTGTGCTCCTAAGCTCCTGCACACTTAGACACAGGGATCAAAATCAAGCAGGACCTAACCTAACTTGGTTGATCACATCAAAATAATCACGGGGTCCAACACAAGGTAGTCCTAATATCTTTGTGAGATGTTGGATGCCTAAAACTATAGAAATATACTCTCTAGGGGGAAAACCTAAGCTAATTCTAATATATTAAATACTAGTAAAAATAAGAGTTGTTTTTGAAAAAAAATAAAGAATTAACTTGGAATTTTACCAAAAATAAATTTTGAAAGTAACTTAAATTTTTGAAAAATATAGGTTTTGGAAAAAAAAAAAATAGATTTAAGGAAAGCATACGCTTTGACAACCAATTTGAATTTTAAAAGCATTTATGTTCTATTCTCAGTTAAAATTAAATTCAAGTCAATAGTAAGACTATCAAAGTCAACTACTAGTGAAAGTCAACTACAGTCAACCTTAAGTCATATTCTAAAATATAAAATAATGTCATTTAACATAGTTCTAGCTTCTAGGCATGAAAATTCATGGAGGTATGCATTTGTTTGACAAAATTTATTAAATCTATGATTTTCAAATTCTCCTCCATGATCACTTCTTATCATTTTTATTTTAATATCCTTTTCATTTTCTATTGGTTTTCATAAAGTGTTAAATATTTCAAAGGTTTCATCTTTGATTTTTAAAAATTTTACCCAAGTGAATCTTGAGTATTCATCAATTATTACTAAGTAATATTGGTTTCCACTTAGTGACTTCGCCCCATGTGAATCAAATAGGTCTAGGTGTAATAATTCAAGTATGAAATTAGTTTGATTTGTATTAGTTGATTTGTGAGTTGATTTAGTTTGTTTTTCTTGTTGACATGCATTATAGATTATATGTTCCAGATTTTTCAATTTAGGTAGACCTTTTACTAATTCATTTTGATTTATTTTTGAGATTAGTTTTAAATAAGTGTAACCTAGTCTCCTATGCCACAACTTAGTTTCTTCATCTTGAGTTAGTAGATACTTAGTTGATGAGATGGACAAATTTATTAGGTAAATGTTATTCTTTCGAATACCTTTAAGGGTTATTTTAGGAGTTTTGATATTTTTAATTAAGCATTCTTGGTTTGAAAAGGTTACTAAGTAACCTGAGTCACACGGTTGACAAACACTCAACGAGTTAAATTCAAAATTATCTACAAGCAATACTTTACGAATAATAAAGTTAAAGTTTAGCTCAATGTTACCTTTTCTAATTACCTTAAGTTTTTCATTGTTGTCAAACGTAACATATCCTAAGTTCTTGAATTTTAATTTGGTGAACTTCAATCTCTCTCTAATCATGGGTCTAGAGCATCCACTATCCAACATTCATTGGTCCAAATCTTTATATTCCTACACATAAAGTATTATGATTTGGATCTAACTTTTAGAAATTTAAGATAGATTGATTGAATTCATTTAGTTATTTCATCTCACCTATTTGGATTGTCAAACATCTTATTCCTATGATACATTTGTAAGATAAAATTCATTGATTGAGTTTTTAAAATATAATTACGTTTTTAGTTTAAATTTTGACTTGTGTAATTAATTGTTTAAGGTTTTGAAAAATTTATTAAGTTTTGAAAAATTGATTTAAGTTTTGAAAATTATTAAGTTTTGAAAATTAATTAAGTTTTAAAAATTAATTAAGTTTAAGTTTTGTATTAATTAAGATCAAGTTAGAATCAGATTTAATTGAACTTAAGTTGAATTGAAATTAGATTAATTTAAATTTAGTTGCATTAACATTAGATTAATTAAGTTGAGTGTGTTAGTCTGATCAGACTAAATTTAACTTTTGTTTCTCATCCATTTCTAAGTTTTCAAACAAGGAACCTTATAAGTATTGTGAGATGATTAATAATTTTATCTTTATTAATTTAATTTGAATTCTAAGGATTAATTGACATTTGAGTTAGATTCAGGTTTAATTGTTGGTCAATTAAATACACATTTCAAAAATTAGCTTTCATACTGTGGCGAGGCACAGGGGCCTTCTTGGGTATCAGAATAATGACTACTTCTAGATAAAGCCTTTTTAAGAAATTGTATATTTAATTTTTCTATTGAAAAATCTTGGTCTAACTAGTCTACGATGTGACAAGATAGCTTCAGTTAGTTTCACTTAGCTAAGTATACTAAATAGGGTATGTCTTACCCTGCTTGACTCCTAGACCAAGCTTTCTTAATGTACTATCATCTCACCCCACCCTGGTACTAGATTGAGCAAGTCTTAATCAAGCCTAAGTCTTTATCTAAACATTCTAATTTAAGCAAGAAATAAAACTAAGCGAGCATACTAAAGCAGTAAATCAAGCAATCAAGTTTATCTAATTATAAAATAGTTTTTCTATTGGCTCTCCCTTGATAATAACCTTGATATAGTCTATCTAGATAATAAATTTGACCCTTCAGAATCTAATATTGGTTTGATCCAACTTGATTAGTCAAGTTTGATTTAGGGACTCATGCTTAGACTTGATTTCTATTTCTATTTACAATTTATAGATATGATTTGAAACGGTAATTAGTTTTATATTCTAGTCCGAATCTATTATATACAACTCTTTGTTTTCCAAGAATTATATCAAGATTCTTAGAACCCAAGGTAAACTATTCCAATGAACTCTTAAGTTCTTTGACTTGATTTTTCAAAGTGGAATTTTTTCCCTCAAGTTGTTGGACTTGTTAAGTTGTTTTGTGATCTAACGTACTTAATTGAGTGTTTCAGGAAAGTCCTAGCTGCGGTTAAGCAAGTGGAAAATCCTAGGGGGTGGTAACCCTAGGTCATAGGGGGCGGTAACCCTATGCGGAAAGTCTTGAGAGTCGAGGGCTTCAGGAAAAAGTCCTAGGGGGTGGTAACCCTAGGTGGAAAGTCCTGGTGTCGCGAACCAGGTGGAAGACTGGACGAGTCGGGAAGCGAGAGTCCAGCAGAAAGTCTGAAAGCATCGAGCGCCGAGCAAAAGTCTAGTCGATCTGGAGGATCATACTGGCAACAAGTAAATCTCCTGAGTGGAGTAGGTGAGGACGCGTTCCCCGCAGAGGGAACAGTAGGTGTCGGGTCGACCTAGGGTTTCCGGTCGAAAATCCAAAGTCAGACCCGGACAGTCTGGAGACTGTCAAATTTATTTCTATATATTATCGTTTGTGTTCTAACTCTGTTTTGCAGGAAACTAATAATTTTATGCAGGGTTAGGACTGACCAGGATTGGTCGACCGAACGTTGGGATCAGTCGACCGAACCCCCAAGCTAGCATATCAGATTTCCGGAGGTTGAACCGGGCTCGACCAAGGGATCGGTCGACCGGACCTACGGATCGGTCGACCGAACCAAGGTTAGGCGTCGACTGGATCAGGCCGGCTGGACTGAGTCAGAGCAGCTGATCGGTCGATCAAACCTGTTGATCGGTCGACCAAACCTCGGATAAAAGTTGACTAGATCGAAGCGGAGCGAGCGGATCAGATGAGGTGGAGGTCATCTGATCGGTCGACCAAACCGGTGATCGGTCGACCGATCCACCTCGGGTCAAACTTGATCCCGAGCCTTGGGGATCTGGATCAGCTTTTGTAGAGCTATAAAAGGGAGCCTCAGGGTGCAGCTTACAACAACAACTCGAATTGAAGAACTTGTGATCTTGTACGCTGCTCCGAAAGCTTCAACTAGACTCTGCTACTCCGACAATCGACAACCACTTTATTCATCTTTTTATTTGTATGTATAATCTTTTAAAGTTTAATACTTGTACTTATTGACTTGTAAAAGATTTGCGATATTATAGTTGTTGCCCACCGAAAGCGATCAACGATCGCGGACCTTGAAGTAGGAGTCGCCCTAGGCTCCGAACCAAGTAAATCTTGGAGTCTTCTGTGTGTTTGTTATTTTATCTATTTCCGCTGTGTTACTCGTAAGATTTCCGAAACGAAAAGTGAAAGCCACGAGCGCTATTCATCCCCCCTCTAGCGCTTCTCGATCCAACAATTGGTATCAGAGTGAGGTCGCGTTGATCTGGTGAAACCACCAATCACGCAACTTTTTCCGTGGTATTTTCAGTTTTACGGAATCAATTAGAATTAGCTTAATAGCTATATTCTAATTATTTTTTTTCGAATCGGTTTTTGCTCGAGGCTGGTGCAACACCACTCGAGTTCATTATTTCTTAACTTTATTTCTCGCACTGCTAATCCAAGACATAGTCTTGGGACACTTCTGTTATTTTTGTTTTGAATATTTAACAAATGTCCCAACAAGAGGGTTTCAGCACCGTTCGTCCCCCGCTCTTTTCCGAAGAAGACTTCGGGTACTGGAAGGGGCGTATGGAAACTTACCTGAAGATCCAGTTTGATACTTGGATGATTATCAAGACTGGAATACAACTGCCAACTGACGAAGACGGCAAGCCGACACCCTGAGAAAAATGGGAGCCGACCCTAATCAAGAAGGTGGAAGCTGATGCCAGAGCGACCTGCACCCTCCGGTGCAGATTGACCAAGGAGGAGCTCAACAGAGTTGCACCGTTCTCCAGCGCAAAAGAGCTTTGGGAGAAGTTGATCGAACTCCACGAGGGCACCTCCGACACTAAGGTTAGTAAAAGAGGTCTTCTATTCAATAAACTATATAATCTAAAAATGCAGGAAGGAGAGACGGCAAGCCAACTCCACGCGCGCATACAAGACGTTCTCAACTCCCTCCATTCAATCGGGCAGAAAGTCGAGAATCGAGACATCATAAGGTACACACTAAACTCATTTCCAAGGAGTACATTGTGCGCATCAATGGTAGATGCCTACAAAGCCTCCAAGGATCTATCTTCTATAAAATTAGATGAGTTATTTTGTGAGTTTGAATTGCATGAACAGACTAATACACAGCCAACCGAGAAGGGGGTTGCTTTGGTTGCAGGTACCAGTCGAACATGCGAACCAAAATCACGGAGAAAAACTGAATCAGAATCGGAAGTCGAACCCGACTCAGACGATGAAGACGATGAATTGACAACCGAACTAGTAAATCTTGTAAATAAACTCTACAAGAAGAAGAAGGGCTTCAACAAGAGAGACCTAAAGAAAGCAGTACAATCCAAGGAGGGTCAACCCAGCTCAAGAGTCAAGTTCAAGGTGATCTGCTATGGATGCAACCAGAAAGGGCACATCAAGGCCAACTGCCCAAATCAGAAGGATGCAAAGAAGCAGAGGAAAAGGAAGGTGCTGAAAGCGACTTGGGAAGAATCCTCAGAAGAAGACACCGACGATGAACTCGATCAGACGAGTCTACTTGCTCTGATGGCCCGGGACCAGATTGAACTGTCCGAGAGCGAGAGCGAGTCAGAAGTCGAGTCCGAGCGAAGCCATGGATTCGTATCCGTTTCCGAAGGGCCTGACCCCGTTGTAAGTGTTCCTCGACTTAACAATTTAGTTAATTACTTACTACGCAAATTAGCTAAGTCAAACCTAAAGGTCAAGTCACTTCTAAAGGAAGTAGCAGCCCTTAAAGAGGTGACTAACCCCAAGGCCTTGCCTGACCCAGTTCAGACTGGAAGTTCAACTCGAGTTCAAAAACTTGAGGAAGAAAACTCCAGTCTGAAAACTCAGGTTAAAGATTTAAAAAATACATTAGAACGGTTCTCTTTGGGCTCCAAGAAGCTTAACCTAATTCTTGGGACACAAAGAGTCGTTTACAACAAAACTGGGCTAGGTTATAAAACTAAAAGAAAATATAGATCCTACCTGTCCTTAGTAAATAGACAAAATAATAAATCAGTCCAAGCATGGGTACCCAAGTCCAACCTGGTTAATCAAGTTGGACTTGGTCAATATTGGGTCCCTAAGGATCAAATACATTACGTCGATAGACCATATCGAGGCTATAATCCAGGGGAGTTAGAAGAAAAACAATAAAAATAAAACTAAATTAAATAAACTTAAAATAAAACTAAATTAAATAAACTTAAATTAAAATTCAAATTAAATAAAATTAAATTAAAAATCCAAGGGAAGGCTCCAGAATAGCTGGCACCTCCAAACTTAATCCACCCGACAAAGGTAACCAAGAGTAGACTACGCGGCAGGGTAATTAAGGTTAGATTAAACTAGGCAAGGTTTAATTTGACTCACGGTACTAGTGAAGTATTGGATGATAGTACGTTGGGGAAGCTTAGTCATCGCATGTCTAGGAAGATATAGCTTCGACCTGGTGTATTTGGCTAAGTGGAACTGACCGAAGCTACCCTTTATGGATCATAACCAGTTAGACCAAGGTTTTGTACTAAGTTCAATGGGTAGGAGGACTATTTGAAAAACCTCGAAGGTATGGTTACTTTAATGATGTCCTTGTGACTCACCATAGCTCAGAAGTTTATCCAAAGAATGCATATTTGTTAAACCTAAAGCTAAACCTAAATCTAACACAAGGTTAAAACCAAACTGTATAATTAAACCATAAATCATCTCACAAAAATTATAGCATTCTCTGATTGAAAATTTAGATCGGGTGAGATGACTAAGGAACAGAAATTAAAATCATTTTTTTTTAAATTAAATTAACTTAAATATTTTTCAAAATTAAATTAACTTAAATGTTTTTCAAAATTAAATTAACTTAAATATTTTTCAAAAATTAAATTAACTTAAATATTTTTCAAAATTAAATTAACTTAAATGTTTTTCAAAATTAAATTAATTTAAATATTTTTCAAAATTAAATTAACTTAAATGTTCTTCAAAAATAAATTAACTTAAATATTTTTCAAAATTAAATTAACTTAAATGTTTTTTAAAATTAAATTAACTTAAATATTTTTCAAAATTAAAATTAACTTAAATGTTTTTCAAAATTAAATTAACTTAAATATTTTTCAAAATTAAATTAACTTAAATATTTTTCAAAATTAAATTAACTCAAATATTTTTCAAAATTAACTTAAATACTTTTCAAAATTAAATAAACTTAAACATTTTTCAAAAATTAAATAAACTTAAACCTTTTTCAAAATTAAATTAAACATTTCTCAAAATTAAATTAACTTAAAAATTTAATTAAGTTAAAATATTTTTCAAAAGTTTTTATTAACTTTTAATTAACTTAAAATATTTTTTTGTTTGTTTTCAAAACTTGTGTATGATTTCATAAATACATTTTAAATTGTTTTGTAAATTCTAGGAAAAATGGTTTCAAAATCCCAACTTTGCTAGATCTTCAAAATTTGGAGTTAGCCTAGGATTTACCTTAGAAATCATGTTCCTCAAGAATTCAGCCAGAGCATCTCACAAACACTTAGGTGTACCTTGATTGTGCTTGAAAAACATAGAATGGTGTGAGATGCATAGGGCACAGCCTGGACTCAAGAATGTTTATATATGTGCATCAATATGAGTCTGGGCGTTAAACACCTAATTAACAGTAATCAAGTCAAGTCATCCAGCCCTAGTCAAATCTAGCTGGATCTATTAACTTAACTTGACTAACCAAGTAATAGTTGTTGCCTTCTAAGTAATCAGCTAGTAGCTAAATGGTTAGACATGTGGCCGTGAACCTAAATGCTTGACCTTTAAATTTTTGAGTTCACTCAGGCTTGAACATTAGGGCTCTGATACCTTACTTAAAGAAATTAGCTAATTTACAATCAATCTAACTTAACTCATGCTTGGACGTCAAGGCTTTAAGTGTAACGACCACCCTTCTCCCTACTATATTACTTTCTAAGGATGACTGTTACTTAACTACTAACTCTACTTAACCGGTAAGATCGAAACCACGAGGAGTCTCTACCGAAAAATTTCGGCAAAGTCTCCCCTGTACCGGTGACCATAAACTGAAATACATACATAGTATACATCAGTCACAGGCAGCTGGAATATATATCAATCACTCACGCAGTTAAATAAGTGACAAACATCAAAATATCTACTTATTAAACAAAACTCATCTCCATGCAATCTAAACAAAAATAATCTCAAATGACATGAACATAAAATACAACTTCAAATGTTTATTAATTACTAAAATGTGGAAAACTTAATAACGTCCCAAGTCTCTTCCATAGTCCTGACATCACACACCATCCGCGCCACCTTGTCACATTCCTTTGCTAAATCTTTTCTTTTCCTGTATCTCTTCTTAAACCTACAACCGAACGAAAGAGGGCTTCTAGGGTTCCCGGAGGAGTGAAGATCTCGGTCTCTTCCTCGTGCCTACAGCTCCTCCTTGACGAGAGGATCTTGACAGTGTGAAGATCTCGCGAAAACGCCCCTTGGCCGGCGCCGGAGACGAAGCCCTAGCTTCGGCTGCAGTTTCGCCCAAGAGGAAGTCGACGCCGCGAGCGAGGAGAAGGAGAGGTTAATTCTCGAAATTTCACTTAAGTCCTTTCTTTTATAACTAGGGTAATTCGGTTACGGCTTAAGATTATTTCTCTCCCCTTTTTGTTCAGCAACGCTCGCTAGAATAGTTGGCTGGCTGGATTCGGTTAAGGCTCGATTCAGGTCCGAGGTCCACGGTTCGAATCTCGACTGGAATATTTTTTTGTCAAAACTTTCTTCGTTTCGTAAAAATACCAAACGACCTCCAAAAATTACATAAAAATACTCTAAAAATTTCTAAAAATCCCTAGAATATTTCTATAGAATTTTTAAATATTTTTAAATTACTTTTAGGACTCTAATTGAGGAAATTTGGGGCATTACAATTCTCCCTACCTTATAAAAAGTTCGTCCTCGAACTTAGAATAATTCTGGATATCTCTGTCTCATACTGTCCTCACGCTCCTAAGTAACTTCCTCGTGCTTCTGGTTCTAAATGACTTTCACTAATGGTACTCTTTGTTCCTTAGTCTCTTAATTTCTCGGTCCTCCATTATTCATATCGCATCGTACCCATTAGTGGTCCTTGGAAGGCTTGATATCTTTTCTATCCTTTCTAAACATACTTATGTATATGAATATGAGAGAACAAAACTTCTATCTCACTAAAGCGCATATAAGCAATTACTCCATACTGCAAATAATAAAGAAAGCATAAAAGGAAAACTTAAATACTTTCTTACTTGAAGACGGCAAAGATGGTGCTGATGTGTGATGCTGGAGAATAGAGACTGCTCTGATACCAACTGTAATGACCACCCTTCTCCCTACTATACTACTCTCTAAGGATGACCGTTACTTAACTACTAACTCTGCTTAACCGGTAAGATCGAAACCACGAGGAGTCTCTACCAAAAATTTCGGCAAAGTCTCCCCTGTACCGGTGACCATAAACTGAAATACATACATAGTATACATCAGCCACAGGCGGCTGGAATATATATCAATCACTCACGCAGTTAAATAAGTGACAAACATCAAAATATCTACTTATTAAACAAAACTCATCTCCATGCAATCTAAACAAAAATAATCTCAAATGACATGAACATAAAATACAACTTCAAATGTTTATTAATTACTAAAATGTGGAAAACTTAATAACGTCCCAAGTCTCTTCCATAGTCCTGGCATCACACACCATCCGCGCCACCTTGTCGCCTTCCTTTGCTAAATCTTTTCTTTTCCTGTATCTCTTCTTAAACCTACAACCGAACGAAAGAGGGCTTCTAGGGTTCCCGGAGGAGTGAAGATCTCGGTCTCTTCCTCGTGCCTATAGCTCCTCCTTGACGAGAGGATCTCGACGGTGTGAAGATCTCGCGAAAACGCCCCTTGGCCGGCGCCGGAGACGAAGCCCTAGCTTTGGCTGCAATTTCGCCCGAGAGGAAGTCGACGTCGTGAGCAAGGAGAAGGAGAGGTTAATTCCCAAAATTTCACTTAAGTCCTTTCTTTTATAACTAGGGTAATTCGGTTACGGCTTAAGACTATTTCTCTCCCCATTTTGTTCAGCAACGCTCGCTAGAATAGTTGGCTGGCTGGATTCGGTTAAGGCTTGGTTCAGGTCCGAGGTCCATGGTTCGAATCTCGACTGGAATATTTTTTTGTCAAAACTTCATTCGTTTCGTAAAAATACCAAACAACCTCCAAAAATTACATAAAAATACTCTAAAAATTTCTAAAAATCCCTAAAATATTTCATAGCATTTTTAAATATTTTTAAATTACTTTTAAGACTCTAATTGAGGAAATTTGGGGTGTTACATTAAGCTCCTCTTTTGCCTTCAAAAAGTTTAAAATTGACTATTCGAAAAATCCCTTCAAATTTAGCTAAGTTTTTGCAAAATTTAGCTCTAAAAAATTTCCTTTCAAAAATCATTTTGTTCTTTTTAGCCTTAGTCGTTCTTAAAAGTCCTTTTGAAATTAATAATTGTCAACAAAGCTTTTTTCGAATCTAGCTAAGTCTTTTAAATATCTCTCGTAATAACTGTTGAAAATTTAGCTAAGTACTTTCTAACAGATTTTCAAAATTTAGCTAAGACTTTCAAAGTATTCCAAGATGCTTTTCAAATTCTAAAACATGTTTTTCAAAGAATTCAACTAGGCTTCAAAATTGGCTAAAGTTATATTTCAAAGTCAACTTCTTATTAGTCTTTTAAACTGAGTTGAAAGAAAAATTGACCTTTAGATCGTGATTTCACTTAGCTAAGACTTTTATAATGAATTATAAAAAACTAAGTGTCCTAAGGAATTTTTAAAAGAAAATATTTGAAACTATAGTTTTTACTATGTTACAAAGAAAAATCTTTCTCTAGCAAAATTAAGATTTAAGATTTTTCTCTAAGTTAAGATTTTTTCAAACGTGCTTATTTTTTTTATAAATGGCAAAGGGGGAGAGTAGGGAAATTCAAAAGAAAATGTCATAAAGAAAAATTTATAAAGAAAGCCTTTATTAAGGGGGAGCCTGACAAAGTTTAAGTTTTAGCTTAATCATGTTGACATTCAAAATTTATTAAGCTTGCTTACTTAAACTTTATGCATCTATTTTACTTAGATTTGAATTTCAGTTGCCATAATCAAAAAGGGGGAGATTGTTGGTGCGGGAAGCATCCGACGATCGACCGTTGTTTTGATAATGGCAAAGGAATTCAAAGTTAAGTTGTTTTGTGATCTAACGTACTTAATTGAGTGTTTCAGGAAAGTCCTAGCTGCGGTTAGACAAGTGGAAAACCCTAGGGGGTGGTAACCCTAGGTCATAGGGGGTGGTAACCCTATGCGGAAAGTCTTGGCGGGTCGAGGGCTTTAGGCAAAAGTCCTAGGGGGTGGTAACCCTAGGTGAAAAGTTCTGGTATCGCGAACCAGGTTAAAGACTGGACGAGCCGGGAAGTGGGAGTCCAGTAGAAAATCCGGAAGCATCGAGCGCCGAGCAAAAGTCCAGTCGATCTGGAGGATCGTATTGGCAACAGGTAAATCTCTTTAGTGGAGTAAGTGAGGACGCGTTCCCCGCAGAGGGAACAGTAGGCGTCGAGTCGACCTAGGGTTTCCGGTCAAAAATCCGAAGTCAGACCCGGACAGTCTAGAGACTGTCAAATTTATTTCTATATATTATCGTTTGTGTTCTAACTCTGTTTTGCAGGAAACTAATAATTTTATGCAGGGTTAGGACTGACCAGGATCGGTCGACCGAACGTTGGGATCAGTCGACCGAACCCCCAAGCTACCATATCAGATTTCCGGAGGTTGAACCGGGCTCGACCAAGGGATCGGTCGACCGGACCTACAGATCGGTCGACCGAACCAAGGTTAGGCGTCGACTGGATCAGGCCGGCTGGACTGAGTCAGAGCAGCTAATCGGTCGACCGAACTTGTTGATCGATCGATCGAACCTCGGATAAAAGTTGACTGGATCGAGGCGGAGCGAGCGGATCAGATAAGGTGGAGGTCATCTGATCGGTCGACCGAACCGGTGATCGGTCGATCGATCCGCCTTGGGTCAAACTTGATCCCGAGCCTTGGGGATCTGGATCAGCTTTTGCAGAGCTATAAAAGGGAGCCTCGGGGTGCAGCTTACAACAATAACTCGAACAGAAGAACTTGTGATCTTTTACGCTGCTCCGAAAGCTTCAACTAGACTCTGCTACTCCGACAATCGACAACCACTTCATTCATCTTTGTATTTGTCGGTATAATCTTTTAAAGTTTAATACTTGTAAAAGATTTGCGATATTATAGTTGTTGCCCACCGAAAGCGATCAACAATCGCTGGCCTTGGAGTAGGAGTCGTCCTAGTCTCCGAACCAAGTAAATCTTGGAGTCTTCTGTGTGTTTGTTATTTTATCTATTTCCGTTGCGTTACTCGTAAGATTTCCGAAATGAAAAGTGAAAGCCACTAGCACTATTCACCCCCCTCTCTAGCGCTTCTTGATCCAACAATTACCTCCTTTTAGAGTAACATGACCCAGACATTAGACTTAGCTAATTTGTATATCAAACAATTTATTAAATTATACAACTTATCTACTAGAGTAGAACTTACAGTGTTATTTGACTATTCAAAAATGGATACGGATCTGTGGTTTCTCTCAGACTTATCTTCTGACTCGGACTCGACTTTGATTTCAATCTCGTACTTAGAGTCAATTACTTATTGTTGTGATGGTAGAGTGAGAAAGCTCGCTTGGGCTTGTTCTCTTCTTCTAATTCTTATGATGATGATTCATTCCATGTAGCTTTCAGGGCCTTCTTTCTCCTTTGCTTCTTTTCTCCTTTTAGGTTTGGGCATGCTAACTTGAAGTGTTCATTCTTGTTACAACCATAGCAGATTACGTCTGATTTGCCTTGTATACTTGTGTTTGGACTTGACTTATTGTCTTTTGTTTGGATCACCTTTTTGATCTCATTCTTGGTGAACTCTTTCTTCTTTTTACACGATTTTCGAACTAGACTTACTAGTTTGGCGGTGATCTCATCGTCGTCGGAATTTGATTCATCTTCAAATTGGGGTTCAGATAAGATTTTAGGCTCCAGCTCCTTAGTTTTGAATTTTCATGCAAGTAAGGTAATACCTTTCTTGATCGGAGTAGCATTAGATTATTCATATAATTTAAACTCAGAAAATAATTCATCTAATCTAATCAAAGAAAGATCCTTGTAAACTTTGTGTTGGTGCAATCTACCTCTAGGGTTTTGATGTTTGACAATATACCAATGTATGGTCAGGGTTAATTTAAACAGGACTTGATGTTTAGAAGAGAGAAGTCTAGTCAGGACTGAATGACTAGCAAGGGTAAGTCCTAACCAAAGAATAGGCCGGTGAGAAGTCTACCAAGTGAGTATTTCTAACTAAAGATTAGGTAAGGGGAAGTCTTGGTGAGTGAAGTTAGACCCTAGTGAGTGAAGCTAGGTGGTAAAAGTCCTAATGAGTGAAGTCATGCCCTAGTGAGTGAAGTTAGACGGTGAAAGTCCTAGTGAGTGAAGCTAGGCAGTGGAAGTCCTGTGAGTGAAGTCAGTCCCTAATGAGTGAAGCTAGGTGGTGAAAGTGTTGGTGAGTGAAGCCAGATAATAGAAGTCCTAGTGAGTGAAGCTAGGTAACCCTAGGAGGAGGTAACTTTAGGTAATCAAAAGTCTTGGAGGAGTAAACTCCAAGCATGTGTGACCGATTAGTTTTCGATCAACCATGCCTAGTAGACTAGACCATGCATGGAATATTTTCTTCTTCTTCCTTGATATACGACTTGATACTTATAATGAGGGTGAATATAGATTCTATATTCAATTAGTTCTCTATCTTTATTCCAAAATATTATGTAGTTATTTATACAACAATCAATCTTCTCTATAAGCAAACCTAAGGTCCTAACCAATTTTTTATACTATAAAAGTTATCAGTCATTGTGTTATAAGTAGAGAATAACTCTGTCATTAATTGACAAATGTCATCGTAACATCATTATGAGAAATGATGTTCTGCCTTCATATTCAATAGTCTTGTAATAACTGATAGTTAGAAATGACTAGAAGAAATGTCTTCCCACAATTTTCTTTCACTAACCTTTAACATGCCATATAGTTGCTGATATTCATGTGTTGATATTTCATCTATATAGGAATGATCAACTATATTCATTGTGTCGTAAACCATTGATTGCATTATAATATCATTAGTTGATGGTTCTCCTAGAGCAGTTGTGTCGGATAAAAAATCAACAGAAGGCCAAATTGGTTCATACAAATAAAGCTCTGCATGACAATACTAGTGATAGTAATTTGAAACAGAATCATTTCTACATATATGTACTTTCACGGTATACTCATCACGGAAAGTTGTATTTCTACATTTGTAATGATTACATAGACAGCATAACTCGATACCATTCATATATTCTAAATGACTCTTAGCAAAGTTCACAAACTCTTTAACTTTAGTAAAAATTTCATTTATAATAAATTCATTTTCTAATCTATTGTACATTTAAAATTTTGTTCATATACATTTTATAGCTTTTTACTGAACCACGTAGGTATGTTTCTAAAATTATCAAATCATATAGGGTAGTTTCAAAATTAAATCACATATCCATTTTTTGTTTTACCCCTATCAGTTGACAATTCTTTTTTATCATTCGAATCGATTTTGTTCTATGCCAAAATGTCAACATTTTGAGTAAATTGTTACGTCACCGCAAGTGTACGGTTACGTCGTCAGTAATACAAAGAATATCGAATCCACAGGACTGGTTATAACCACTAAAGATGTCTCAAAGTGAATTAGCTAAACAATCGAACAAAAGATTATATGACCTAAGAACCAATCAAAGAATAGAAGTAAAAGGTTAAATTCAGAAACTTAGTTTTATAAAGGTTCTAGGAGATCTAGTTTCTTTGTGATACTCATTAATGTGAAAAGATCTACTAATCCTATCCTCAATTGAATTGTATTTGTAAGAAGTCATCGGGTATTTCCTGCAAAAAATACCAGTCAAGGACTCTTATCTAAACCTTAAGTAATCAAATAGTTATGATCCCTATGAAGTCCGTTTAATGGGGCAGCCCTGTCACGACGACCCGCGATCATACAACATAGAAACACATCACCAATCAATTCACATTAAGATATATAATCCAGTACATCAATTCATCCTACTTCTTTGTAGATTCTTGTTTCACCCCTCACAATTATCCCCTAAATGTCCATTAATGGGGTAGCCCTGTCACGATGCCTCATGGCAATACAATCTAGAGAATTCCTCTATAAGATTCCACAAGAAATACAAACAACCAATCAAGAATGGTAATTAGGTTCAAAACACAACAATCCATACAAGATTTCATTGATACAAAATATTTCAACATCATTGAATCAAGAAAATGATAAATCCTTAAAATCTCACATCAATTACATCACAAATACTCCATCCATTCTAAAACAATGAGATCTACTCCATAGAACACAAGAAAAGAACCGAAGACAAGAAGATCATAAACATTCCGATCCCAATCAAGAAGATAGAAAAGAAATGTTTATCTAAAAGACGATGAGTGATATTCGGAACCAATCCATGCTATCGGAGTCGAATCTTGGATGAGAATGCCTCTTGATCGCTACATACATGCCAAGGATATGGAAAGAAGCCTCAAGAATGGATCTCCCCAAAGGGAGAGCCTCCCCCTTTTCAAAAAGGAAGAAGCCCCTTTATATAGAAGAGGGCATTTGGGCACCACACGGCCCGTGGCACGACCGTGTAAACCTCACACGACCATGCCCACTTCCCTCTCGGCCAAGGTCACACGGCCGTGTGACCATCACACGGCTGTGCCATGCTTTGTCCCTGGTTGGCTTGCATGACTGTGCAGATCTACATGGCCTAGCCAGTCTTCATCTCTGGAAACATCACACGACCGTGTGGCACACACGATCGTGTCATTCTTTGGCTCTAGAAAGGCTACACGGTCGTGTAACCATACACGGTCGTGTACTGGTTGGCTTCAAATGTGACACGGCCGTGTGGCTCTCACACGACCATGTCATTCTCCTTTGCTGCTGATGCTACACGACCTATCATCTCCACACAGCGAAGGCCATTATCCCTTGGCACGGCTGTGTAGCCCTCATGGCTGGTGTCAACTTCCTTCGTTTAATTGCAGAATTGGCTACGAGCATCAATTCTTCTCCAAATTTGACTCCTAAAAGAAGGAAATGTACAAGAACAAATCTCCGAACAAAGAAGAGTAAATATACTAAAAGTAAATGTTACGCTTCCGCAAGTGCACGAATACATCGTCAGTAATAAAAGATTATCGATCCCACGAGGGCTGGTTATAAGCACTAGCTATTGTTCATGTAGAATTAGCCAAACTACCGATGGTTGTAAGTTAACTATTTCCTAAGAGGAAAGGTAATGGGGAAGTAGACGTGAGAACTAGCAAAAGAGAGAAAGGTTAACTTGGCTTGGGAAGAGTTCTAGGAGTTCGGTTTCGTTGTAGTGGTACCTGATGTATCATGTTCTATCTTTTCTCATTGTCAATCAACATGCATTCGCCGGAAGTTAAAACTGCTATCCTTAAGCACTAAACAGAGAAGATCCCTGTAAAATTCTATTATGGTTAACCCCTGTCACTAGGGCGCTTCGATAGATCATAAGAATACAAATCTTATCGGTATCATTAAGGATATAGATAGGGGTTTGGTTCGGTCTCTTACTTCCTTGTGGAGAAGTTGCCTCTCCTTTCAAGGGAGTATCTTAGATGTCCGTGAATGGGTTACCCCTGTCACTAGGGCCCCTCGGGTATACGATTTAAGATCCTCTCTTTACGAAATTAACAATTCCTACACAATCGACTAATATGACGAGATAATCTCAGCGAGTCTCATGCATATCAAATAAAAATAAAGCATGCGAAATCATCCAATAAGTAAAGGCATAAACATGAGTCTTACATCAAACCCTATCCACAACTACTCCCTAATCCTAGAACAAGGGATCTACTCCATAGACGCCGGAGAAAAACCCAAAGACATAATAAAAGTAAGCATACAATCCTCAAACGAGAAGAGAGAAAGAGAAAAGATGCTTATCCAATAACATCGAGTGATCTTCGGGTCCAATCCTTTGCTTCTGGAGTTGATGTAATGATGATGGTTTTCTCGGAAGTCCGGGATAGCGTGGAAAGACACCAAGGTAAATCCTTTCTTATGGCTCACCTCCTCCTCCCGAGAAGAAGAGGTAAAAGCCTTTATATAGGCTAGGGCACGGGCATCGCACGACCCGTGCCACGACCGTGCGAAATCCGCACGGCCAAGCTCTTCTTGTCTTTGGATAAAGTGGCACGACCGTGCTATGTCTGCACGTCCGTGTCTTGCTTTTGGCTCGGGCTGCACTGCACGGCCGTGTGAGGTTCACACGACCGTGTAGATCTTGGCTGCTGGTTGTGAGGCACGACCGTCCAAGGTTGCACGACCGTGCTCTGCTCTCTCTCGGTTAATGGCCATACGGTCATGCAAGGTTGCACGGTCGTGCTATGCTCTCTGTCTGGAATCTCCACACGGGCGTGCAAGGGTGCATGGTCGTGCTCTGCTTTGCTCGGGTGCATCGACAATCACCATTTTTGCTCCAAAAGTTGTCCCTGTTAACACAAAACCAAACAAAGAGCAGATCTCTGACAAAAGAGTAATAAATACTGAATAAACGATAAGAGAGATGATCGTGCAAAGAATATATACAAATAAAACAAGTGAATGTGTGTTAAAACATGCATAAACGATCATAATATCTACGCACATCACACCCTCAGACTTGAACCTTTGCTTGTCCTCAAACAAAACGCTGCAATCTATGTTCATGAGTTCCTATAGTGTATCATAATCCCTAGTGTACTCACCTAACTCTATCAACTAGTTTCATTGATAAGCATGATTGTGGAGTAACCTAAGTATGACCTAAGCATAAGTTCTTTGTGCTCGGTGTAATAAGTAACTCAAACTCTTCAAGTTTCAATTTTCGATCCTAGTTAAGTCGTCATACAATTGAATTTCTAATATTCCCGATGATAGAAACTTACTTGCCACACACTTGGTTCGTTTTCCTTAAATCACACAAGGTCTCAAAGTATACTACTTGGAATCAAGAGAAACATAATATTTATTTCCCCAGTAACCTAACTCGGTCTTAAAGGGGTAAATTGTTAGTTTTCACTCACGATAACTATTTTTTTATCCCTTATTTAGCTCTTTTTTTTCTTATTATATATATATATATATATATAGTGCTATAGCACTAATCACAAATGCTAGATGCATATGTTGGGATTTAGATTTTTCCAAATGAGCTTCCATGATCCGAGGTCATCCAGTAACCAAAATGTAACTAAGGAATCCCTATGGGAACAAAAATACTAAGCAAATCGGATGAATCACAACTATTTCAAAATATTTCTACTATTCAAGGTTAAGTACTTAAGTGAAGTGAAAGTAATATCCTTAAGGTTAGGCCAAGACTTATACTAAACTCCGTACAATGCTTAGCTTATTTCATGCTACTAAAGATAGAGAAGGGAGGTACACCAAACATACTAACACTATTTCTACAACACATAAACTAAGAAAATACACATGCTAGTCATTTTACTATTAGACAAGTCAACAGAGGAAGTAGAGGGTTTGATGTTCTCAAATATGTATCAAAACTATAAGTGGGAAAAGAAAGTGCAAATGAGATGCAAGTAAAAATATGAAACTAAAAGAAATAAAAATGAAATGCAAGCAAACTAAATAAATTTACAGACAGAAAAGAAAAGGACTCGACACGACTCAGGTTATGCAAACACAACACCCCCCAGACTTAGATTTTTCATCGTCCCGATGAAATCAAAATGGCTGATGAGGCTAAAGGTCAGGGAGGTCGGGAAGCTCAGGATTAGACTCAACTACCCATCTCAAGTCCCTTGTTTATGATATAAGAATAACTCATCAATATTACTATGAAAATTCCTCATATACCACCTAAAATCCTCGTTCCAAGCCATTCTCTTCCTATGAGCATCCATGAATTCAAGCATTCGTGTGCATAAATCTCTTTCACTCCTAAAACAGTCCTGCAAGTGCTTAAATTGCTCGTCCTTCATGCAAAAATTTCTAGTAAACAATCTATTAGTTTGTTCCAAGTCATGATGAAGAGAGTTAATAATAGGACGAAATTCTTGGAAATCGAAACGCAAAATATCTCGACTAACCGAAGGCATATTTCTAGGAAGGGAGGTTGGAGGTGGGTTAATTTATTGCTTTGCTAAAGTCAAACGCCAATTCTCTTTAACATGGATTATGGTCAAAGCCGGGTTGGACAATCTAAGGGGAAAACTATTCTTAATCACAAGACTATACCCATATTCCTCTCGACGAATCAAATGAGTGGTTAAATCAAAATTTAAATCCATTCGATAAACATCTTCAATCATTTCAAGACCACTCAGATCATAACCTAGTACTTCCGCAATACGAGTAAGCAATCCTCCTAAAACAATGGGGGTAGAGGAAGAAGCCTTCCCTAATGTTATCAAGTGCCTTAAAAAGAAATATCCAGAATTAATATACACATTTTCTATCATTGCCCATAAACAATACAAGTATGAAAGTCTTACAATTCCTTCTTTACCGCCCCTTCCAAATATCATGTTCCTCATCACCATATGGACATATCAAAAAATTGGGTTAATAATACTAGTACCATTAGAAACATGTGGATTAAAACAAAGATCTGACAATAAAATAGAATGACAAATTGATAACAAATTAAAACAAAAACCCTTGGGTTGCCTCCCAAGAAGCGCTTGTTTTAGGTCTTTAGCTCGACCCCATATCAGTTAGTGTGGACTAAACCCATGGAAGCATGGCTCTCCTCCTAGGGTTAATGCTCTAGTCTGCTCCTTCAGTTTCGCGCGTGCAAGACAGATGTACTTCTCTTTTATTGTTGGAGGCGACCTCTCTTGGAAATTGCATTCCTCAACTTTGTGTATATTCGTCTTGCTAGAATTTCCCCGAGAAGAGGAGACGTAGTTAGGAGAATCAGATAAATCAAATTCCAACCTTTCTTTGTCGATCTCCAAGGATAACTTGTGATTTTTCACATCGATGAGGGCTCCAGCGATGGCGAGGAATGGTCTTCCAAGGATGATTGAGATCTTGGGATCCTCCTCCATGTCTAGGACAATAAAATCTGTGGGAATGATGCATCCGCCTACCTCTACTGGCACGTCTTCCACTATACCCATTGGATATCTACATGAATGGTCAGCCAATTGTAGTGTCATAGTAGTAAGTTTGATGTCCTGGAGTCCTAGTTTTTTACATAATGAGTATGGAAGTAGGCTAACACTCGATCCCAAGTCGCAGAAAGCCTTTTGTATGAGCTCAGGGCCAATTTTACACAGTATAGAAAAGCTTCCTGTATCCTGAAGCTTTGGGGGAAGATCTGCCATGAGTAGAGCGTTGCACTTCTCTGTCAATGCCACAGTCTCGAAGTCGCCCTTCTGTCTTTTGTTAGATAGAATACCTTTTAAAAATTTGGCGAACTTCGACATTTGGTGCAGTGCATCTATCAGAGGTACTTCAATACAGATTTCTTTAATCTTCTTAAGGAATCAGTGGAACTCTTCATCCTTTTGGGATGTAATTAGTTTCTGGGGGAAAGGAATTGTCTGGCTTTGTGGGGGAAGTGGAATTACCGTTCGACCTTCTTGGTGATCTCCTCCCTATCCTTGTTCTGGACCAAATTAGGCATAAGAGGAGAGGGCTCTTCTTCTGAGTCAATTCTGTGGGACCGTTGCGGTTGGCTAGAAGGGGGGGGTTGAATAACCCTGGAAAACAAAAAACAAAAATACCTTTCTCGAACTCTTAAACTAACACTTGTAAATTAAAGTAAGCAGAAAGTAAATCAGAAAGATGAGGCATCGGATTTGACTTGGTTACAACCAAGGAGGTTGTTAATCTAAGGAATGTCGTACTAGTATCTCCTTCGGGCGGAGAAGCCTCTTACAGCAGTGAAAGGGTAAAACAAGGAAACTTATCTAAAACTGAAGCGTACAAGCGTTGGAAATGAATTGCTCTGAGTTGTTGAAAAGCTTCTGAACCAATGCTATATTTATAGTTTTGGTCGGGGCATCCTGAGGGTTCCAAGCGCCCTGGGGGGATAAAATTTTATCCCCCAACGTTCAGATCGAGTTTTGACTTGATCTGTGAAAAAGTCAACTCCGGGCACCCCGGTACGTTCTGGGCGCCCCGGACCCAAAAGTCAACTCTGGTTGACTTTTTCGGTCCGGGTCCTCTACTCCGGCTCTGGTCGCCTCGGTCCGAGTCTTCAACTCCGGATCCGCTCGCTTGGGTGATCTCGGACATCCGGAAAAGGGCTCACCCGAACCCAACTTCCGGTCTTCTCGAGTGGGCTTCCGCTCCGGCTTCTCGTCCCTCAGAATTGTCGCGTGTTTCCTTCTCGTCCGCCGGCGTACTCATCCGCAGTCTTCGTTCCTCGGACGCACCGTGTGTCGTCCTTCTCGTTAGTCGCGTCTCTTGCTCCTCGAGCAGTCTTCCACTCCGGCTTTCGTCCCTCGGAACCACCGCACGCTTCCTTCTCGTCCGCCGGTGTACTCTTCCGCGGCGCCTCGTCCCTCGGACGCACCGCGTGCCGTCCTTCTCGCTAGCTGCGTCTTCCACTCGACTACCTGTGCTCCTAAGCTCCTGCACACTTAGACACGAGGTTAGAAACACACAGGACCTAACTTAACTTGTTGATCACACTAAAACAACCTTGGGGTTCCAACAATCTCCCCCTTTTTGGTGTGAGCAGCCCAAGTTAAGCTAGGGTAAAAATAGACATAAAATAAACTTAACTAAGTTTGCAATTAAGTGCAAAAATAAAATAAGTTAAGTTTTGGTCTACCTCCCCCTAGACTTATACTTTTCCTTCTCCCCCTTTGATCACATAAAAAATGGGGTTCTAAGAAAAAATCTAAGGGTAAAAACTTCAGAAAATTTTGAGATCCTTAAAAATTTTTGCAATAAACCGTCTCTGTAAAAAAATTTTAAGTAAAATTTTAAGAAAATATTCTAACTGAAATGATAAGGAAAAAAAATTCTAACTTAGACAGCTTTGCAAAAATATTTTTTTTAAGTCTTTGTAAAAATTATTTTTGAAAAAAATCCTAACTTAAGATTTTTCTAAGTAAAAATTTCACGTAAAAGTATTTTTCTAAGTATAAAAATATTTTGAAAAAAATGTTTGAAAAACTTTCAAAGCATTAATTAATTCTAATTTTAATGCTTTTTTGACCGAAAGTTAATTAAATATTTATTTCAATATTTTAGCTTCCAGGTCGTGGCGAGGCACTAGACCTTCTTGGTTATTGGAATAACAACCACTTCCTTAGACAAAGCCTCATAGATAAATTCACTGTTTAATTTTCTCACTGAAAGCATTAATTTCGTTTAAAATTTAGACTAAGTAAGATTTATGAACCCAATATAGGTTCCAGTCTACTGGATTAACTAAGGTGACATTTGGTTTAGAGGTTTGGGAATGAGGGAATGAATTCATTCCCAAATCTTGTGTTTGGTTGATGGGAATGGAATCAAGATTTTGGAATGAAACCCAAAAATTTGGGTATGGATGAAACTCACCCCCTCCCTTGGGTTTTGATGGAATGAGAATAAGAATTAAGGTGACGTTTGGTTTAGAGGTTTAGGAATGAGGGAATGGATTCATTTCCAAATCTTGTGTTTGGTTGATGGAAATGGAATCAAGATTTTGGAATGAAACCCAAAAATTTGGGTATGGATGAAACTCACCCCCTCCCTTGGGTTTTGATGGAATGAGAATAAAAATTAAGTTTTGGACGAAAATACCCTTAGTATATTTGTTCAATGTTTCTTTCAATTCACTCACTCTCTCTCTTTGTTCTCTCTCATCATACTTTCTCTCTCCTCATTTTATCATCACATTTTCTCTCTCAACATACTTTCTCTCTCCTTATTCTCTCTCATCACACATTCTATACCATTTTCTCTCTCATCACACACACTCTCTCATATTTTCTCTCTCCTCATTTTTTCATCATACTTTATCTCTCATCATTCTTTCTCTCTCTTCAATCTCTCTTACCATACTCTCTCTCCATATTTTGTCTCATCACATTTTCTCTCTCTTCATTCTCTTCCATCACACTTTCTCTCTCTTCATTCTCTTCCATCACACTTTCTCTCTTCATTCTCTCTTATCACACATTCTCTACCGTTTTCTGTCTATATTCTCTCTCATCACACACACTCTCTCTTATTATTTTCTCTCTCTTCATTCTCTCCTCATTTTTTCATTATACTTTCTGTCTCATTATACTTTCTCTCTCCTCAATTTCTCATACCATACTCTCTCTCTCCATATTTTCCCTCATCACACTTTCTCTCTCTTTATTCTCTTCCATCACACTCTCTGTCCTATTCTCTCATGACACTTTCCCTCTCTTCATTTTTCCCAACATACTTTCTCTCTCATCACACTTTCTCATCATACTTTCTCTTCTCAATCTCTCATTTTCTTTCATCACACTTTCTCTTTCTTCATTTTTCCCATCACTCTTTCTCACTCAACACACATTCTCTTTCATCATACTTTTTCTCTTCTCAATTTCTTCTATCACGCCCTCTCTCCTCATTTTCTCTCATCACACTTTTTCTCTCATCATATTTTTTTCTCTCATCATTCTCTCTCATCATATGTTTCTCTCACATTCAACTTTATCTTCCATCTAATTTTTTTTTTCTTATTTTCCTCTAAAGGTAAAAAAGGAAATTTAAGTTCATTCCGATTGAAAATACTCAACTAACCAAACATTATTTTTAAGAATGATATCCAAACTCATATCTATTCCCACTCCATAATACTATGATACTCATTCTCATTCCGATTCTTAGGAGAGAACCAAACTCCACCTAAACATATTTGGACAAAATTAGATATATGGTAAAAATAAATTAAATATTGAACTTTGCTTCCCTTTAATCATCCAATATGACTATGTTTGACAGGTGGAAAAAGATTAATGGTGTTAGAGATTAATGATATGATAGAGAGTATTTTATAGATGTGATAAGATTAATCCTATACCATCTATTAAACATAGCCTAGTTTTACTATGTATCATCTTGATACAAACTCCTTTAGTTAGGCACTTAGGCTCCTTCTTACAATTTTCACCTTACTATTTCTACATATGATAATCTTAGTTAGTCTTATTGATTATCTTTGGGGTGATCGGTCCGGCCCCAAGGAAGTTTCCCATCGGCCGTCAAGATAAATCGGGAAGCACAAGCGGCGGCCAGCCCAGAAACCCAGCATCTTTTGATTATGTATTCTTGTAAATACGTCGTAGTTGGGGTTCGAAAAATCATGAATACCTGAGAGATAATCTGGATATCCTATTATGATACCATGACTCTGAGACTAGTTTCAAATAAGAATGATAAGATGCAGGTATAATATAACTAACGAAACATCAATACAAATTATATTTCCGAAAACATAATTAAAAACTAATATTTAATATTTTTAAACAATAGTTTTTATTGAGCAACGGACACGTCATCGACTTCCAATTGTGATCGTTCAGGTCCCCGACGCGGAGTGGAAAGTTTTTCCGGACCGCGTGACAGCTGGCTCGAGCCTAAACCAACCAATTCCATGTTCTGCTTCGTCTCCAGCCTTTGCCCATTTCTCTCCCCAATTCCATTCCATTCCATTCCATTCCATTCCTCCTCGATTTCCTTCCTGCCATGGCAGCGCGTCGATGCGCTAGCGATCTCGCCGCCAACATCGTTTTCTTCCTTCTTTTCTCTTTCGTCCACACCCAATCTGCTGCCATTTTCTCTCCGCCGGATGACCACCTGATCGCCTGCGGCGCAACCTCCGCCGCCGCCCTCCCCGACGGCCGTTCATTCCTCACCGACTCCAGCCTCCCCACCACCATCCTTCGCTCCCACGGACGCCGGATCTCCGTCTCCAACCCATCCTCTGATGCCGACCCTCTCCACCGTACAGCTAGGGTCTTCACTTGTCCGTCCTCTTACGAGTTCGACATCAAGAGCAAGGGGGTCCATCTGATCCGCCTCCACTTCTACCCCTTTCAGACCCCGGAGTTCAACCTCTCTTCAGCACGATTCCACGTTTTAGCCTCGGGGATCACCCTCTTGTCCGATTTCTTCGCGCCGAGGCCTTTGTTGAAGGAGTACTTTATCAACTTGAAGGAAGAAAAGCTTGTTATCTCATTTTATCCTGCCGACAGGTCCTCCTTTGCCTTTGTAAATGCCATCGAGGTCGTCTCCGCTCCCAACGATCTCATATTGTACCCAGCGAGGTTAGTAAAAGCCGACGAAGTTGCAAAATTTGATGGGCTGTCGGAACAGGCGTTTGAAACTCTGTATAGGGTTAATGTTGGGGGTCCGAAGGTGACGCCTTTTAATGATTCCCTATGGAGAACGTGGATTCCTGATGGTGTTTTCCTAAAACCTAGCTCTGCTTCAGAAATTGTCTCGTACAGCGGAAGAATTAAGTACCAGGAATATGGTGCGAGCCGTGAAGTGGCCCCTGACCATGTGTATAATACGGCAAGAGTGATGAATGGTGCCGTTCTTTCTGGTTCCAATTATAGCATGACATGGGAATTCCCCGTGACTTCTGGTTACAAATATCTCATCCGAATGCATTTCTGTGATATTGCTAGCTTGGCACTTAATCAGCTCTATTTCAATGTCTACATCAATGGGTACATGGCATATGAAGATTTTGATCTCTCAGATTCTACTGGGTTTCTGGCTTCACCACATTATGTAGATTTTGTTTTGGATGTTGATATAACAGAACTTTTGAGCATTTGCATTCGACCATCGAATCAAAGTAGTCCTTTGTGGATTAGAGGACTGTTGAATGGACTGGAGATAATGAAGATGAACAACACAATGGGCAATCTTGATGATGAGTCTCCAGTTATCTTGTTTTCTGCTAATCCACTAAAGAGAGGGTTGGGAGCTTTTGTTCGTTCCCTGACTTGTGGCTTTGCTTTTGTTAGCTTGTCTGCGATTGCCTTCATGTTGTTCTTGAGATGGCGATCTGAACAAAGGAGTCATGCTGCTTGGTCACCTCTACCCGTGGATGTTTCAGATAGTACACTGAAACCAGGTAAGCTGGTAAACTTCTGATGAAATAAACGGACTGATGTATAATATTTCTAAGGCTTGTGTGGCGTGCATGTACACTTTTCTTACATAAATTACTTTCATGTTATATTTGGAATGTATTGCCCATTTTGTTTGATGAGTCTGATCCTAAATAATGGTCTGGTACTTTTTCAGTAGTTTTATTGTCCAGCAGCTTGTAGATGCTATCTTTTTAAACTTGTTATATATGAATTGTTTTTTAAGTGAAATTTGGGGTGCTTGGTTGGATGGTATGGGAGTGGTGCTTGGTTTGGAGAATTGGTGGTGGGTCCCATAGATTCAATTCCCTAAATATAGGAATAGGCCATTACTTAGCAAAATGGGAGGAATAAAAATCCTTCCATTCTTATTCTCTACTTCTATCATTCTCATTTTCATTCCCTTCCGGGAACCAAGCACCCCCTTTCACTGTTGCAAACGATTAGTTATTGTCGAGTTCTCTGGTTACTATCCTAGGTACAAGTCTTATATATGGAGCATGCACTTCGTAGTGACTCTTGATGTGTTAAAACTTTTTATGCTGTCATTACTGTGGTACTAGTATTGCAAGAACGTGTAATCATAACTGCTTTCTTTATCATATTTGGCATATTGGTCTAGCTGTATCATAAGTTAAGTGAGCTGTGAGCAAAACACTCGTTCCAGGAAGGCTATTTGTTACTTCGAGTTGTTGCTGGAAATTTCACATATTGATTGAAAACAGATCCAGTCATGCATCTCTGCTTCTGCTTATTCTTCAGTTGCAGCTGCCATCTTTGGATAGTTCTATAGGTGATTAGAAAGAACTACCAAAACTAAACATTTCTAGACTTACCATTTGGAAACAAATTAAACAACTGATTGACCTAAAATGAGTTCCAAATTAGTGTTGATATGTTCCCAATCAAATTGTGATGTCTTTTTTGCGATTTTCTAATCAAATATGCTTCTGCCTTCCTCATTTTACTCAGTGAACTCATACGATCATTGAAAAAGAAACAAGAAATGCAAATCATGACATCAGTTAAGTCATGGCACCAAGGAAGCTCATGTCTAGCTCGTTAGGCAAGGATACTTTGATACTTAAGCATGCCAAAAAGTGCTTCACTGGACTATGTGATAGACATACTTTACTCTCCTGTTAAATGTGGGATCCTCATTGATATATCGAGTCCTAGTATGTAGTATAGAGTCTTTGACTGATCGAGCATTTGATGGTTGGAATTTGATCTACATATGCAATCTAGGGATGCCCTTTTGGTCTCATACTAAAGCCAAGGTTTTGAAAGTTGAGGTTGGATTTTGAAGATCAGAGTGGCCCCAGATATGCATCGATTTAAGTTCGAGTTCCTGATAAATTCAAGCTACCAAGCACCCTTGAGACTTGGCACTATCATTAGACTCAACCATGCATTATTATTCAAGTAATCAGAATTTCATTGTTATTGCATGGAAGTAATGTAAAAGAAATTAATCAATCAACAGTTGAATGAAAGAAATTATATTGTTTTCAGAAGTATGCGGATCTCTTATGTTATAGTAGAGAAGAATGAAAGAAGAGATGTCGCCACAATTCTATTAATCTTGATTTGAATCCATATATATATCTTGTATTCCTGTATTTTGTGTTCTGCCTTGTTTCTTTCCCACCCAAATAAAAATATGATTTCTAAAAAACACCAACAGCGAACTGTCTCCTTTTCTCTTCAGCTGTCACCTTCTCATTTCTCCTACACAACTAAGGATAAGATGTTTCTCTGACTTGTAATGCTCAATATGCATAACAAAGATAACCATAACAGCTAAAAAAACATGAGTAAAGTTATCTAAAACTGATCAGCTAACATAACAGATCTGAGTAAATTCCATGAGTACTAACCAAAACTTAATATATAGTTAAGAAATAGATGGCTGATACAGAAAAAGGAGATCTGCAGAAAATTTCATATTTCCCAATAAACCATCCTTGTGGGTGACAAAGATATGATCCTGGATCAGCTTCAGACATGCTAAGTGACTTGATTTTATCTTAGTTTGTAAGCCAGCCATCACATTAAGTTTATCTACTAACCAGAGAATAGCAAGCTTCAAGAATGAGAATAAGTTTTGTGTTCTATTTAAAACCAGACGGCTACTTTTACCATTAAGTTGTAGAAGATGAACGCCATGGAGAATATACAAATGTCAGATAAAAGTGTTAAATGTATGGCGATGAAATACTACACAAAGCATTCTCAGAGGAAGAAATTTGATGGTTCGAACTATGATAAAGAAATCGATGAGGTATGCTAGTATCATCTCTCTATCAACATATACATACTTTATGGGGCAAAGCAACTTCTAGTGCACATCACTAAATTAGAGAGAAAGATAGCATAGCAAAGTGGCATTTTGCACCAAAAACATCAAACATCAAATTTCTTTTCAGAATCATGATAATTGATCAGATATTTTTCAAAAACATGAATGATAAATATGAATCTTAAAACTAGTTCCTTTATTACCTTATAATTAATGGATGAAATGCAAAAGGGGCTCTTATTTTACCTGCATTTTGAAAATATCTTTAGTCTAGTATTGTAGTTATTTTGGCCAAAACAATACTCAAAATTACTAAGTATATTATAGTCAGGATTATTTTAATATTAAACCAAACTGTTCAAATGTTAATAAATATTATTCTAATTCGGTTAAAATTGATCAAATACTATTGGGAAATTTTGATGAAAATGAGCTAGTAGTTTTGACCAAAACTAACCTAGAGTAGTTTTGATGGTTGGAAAAATGAATGAAAAAAATGGGCTCTAATATGAATAAGAGTTTATTGTTTAGTCTCACATTGAGATTTTTGTGATATGTTGGTTGGTTTATATTAAATTATAAATTTTAATTTTGTGAATATGTATGGATGAGAGACTCCCTCTCACATGTGTACTTGAAGGGAGTATAGATCTAAGGTCCGAATTATACTAAACTTAGTTGATTCGTGTGCAAGCCAGATCTATATGCGTCAAATATCGAACCTGTCAAGGTAAAAATTGTCCAAATAAACCCCTCAATGTTGTCACATGATATTTTTCATGCATACCTTAAGAGTGTAATCTAAAAATGGTTGATCGGTTCGATATTTGACACATGTAGACCTCGCTCGCACACGAATCAATTGAGTTGAGTATAATTCGAACCTTAGATCTGTACTCCCTGTGGGCACATATGTGAGAAAGAGTCTTTCAACTATATATATTCATCAAATCAAAATTTATTATTTAGTATAAACCAACCGATGACTCTATTTTAAGAAAACTATCTTTAACATAGGCCTCGTCGACAATGCAAGCACTCCTTCCCACTCGACCTATTCCCTACTCAAGTTGCTGACACTTGGCTTACTCGAGCACTCGACAATTGGACCACTCGTTAGCTTGACACTCGACCCACTCGGACACTTAGCCTTCTTTAACCACTCAATTTCTTGACACTCGGCCTACTCAAGTCACTCGACAGTCAGTTACTCGGCTTGCTCGACACTCAACAACTCAGGCATTCGGCTAGCTTGAGCACTTGACACTTGACTCGCTCAAGCACTTGATGCTTAGCTGACTTAGGCACTCAGGAGCTCAACTCACTCAACACTCGGCTAACTTGGACACTCAGTAGCTCAGTCATTTCAAGCAGATCAGCCCTAGCTCGGCAACCTTGAGTTTAGCATGTCCAGCTCATCTCGACAGATCTGAATTTTAAATTCAACGATTTTAAAATTATGTAATTTTATTATCTTCGATGCAAATATTAATCAAAATTATCACAAGGTAGAGTAGTAATTATCTGAAGCAGTTTTAACCTACTCTAATATGTAAAGCAACTTTGATCAAAGTTGGTCCATTATTGTTAAAAATTTCTTAAGTCAACGTGGTGAGGCTATTTGTAATAGTTTTTCTTGCCATTATCAATGCTCCGTTGTGGTGAAACTTTTGGCATCTATATAGATGCTTAGTTGTTTTGTTTTTAGTGTTGGGCATCTTCTCAAAACAACCATACTATGGCTATCTGGAAAACTTTTTTCTATTTCTCCATCCTTGATCTTGTAGTATTCATTCAAACTATGATATGCATTTAAACAACTTGATTAATATGAACTTGATAAAATTTTGAACGCAAGAATAATCAATTTATCGATATGATAGCAACCAAAGTTCATTATATAAAAAATAATCAAGACTATATAAAATCCAACAAGCTAAGGTTTCATGATTATTAACCTTATTTGCGGCAAAAATCACAAAAGAAAAGAGATAGATAGGGCTGAAAAACTTGAAGGAGAAGAGAGCCTAAGGTTTTGATTGGAAGGAGATGAGGATTGATCTCAAGAAGGGTGCAGTGATGATCCTTTCTAACACAAGAGGATGGATGGGGGTAGGGGCGGCTATGTTTCATGATCTCTTTCTCCTCCTTTCTTTAACTTATTCTCTTCTAATTGATCAAAACTAACGAAAAAAAAAAAAAAAAATCTTTATACTAAATCTACTAAAGTGAAGGAAATTTAAATCCAACCAAACCTATCTCAACCTCTACTCATTCCAAGATTGAATCGTTGGTGCTCAACCTAATCATTTATAATTAAATAAAGCTTGAGTTCAAGTTTTCAGTCGATGTCCAATATCCCTCTCACCTCTTTGCTTCAATTCAATTCAGTTATGTTTTTTAGGTCAATAGTTCAACTATGTCGAGCTGTGTATTAGCCCGGGTGCTTCGAGGAACCTCGCCCAGTCTCCGCCCCTTTAATTAAAGCCACAAAGCTTACAAAGACACCCAACCCACTTGCCGGCTGGCACCAAACTCAGGCCATTCATTTTCACAAGCAAATTAGCGCTCAATAGAACTGTTGGTGCAATTGGCCTGTCACCTAATCTCCACTCACTTCTTCAAGGAGAGAAGTAATAAAGGCCAAGAGTCCCGAAAGGAAGAAGATTCTTGGAGTAGAATGAGCAGAGGAGGGAGCTTTGGGGGTGGCAAAAGCTCTATCGGCTACCTCTTCGATTCATCAGGTGAGGAAACCGCCAAGCCTCCCTCCGGCGAAGATGCCAGCCAGAAGAGCATGCCAATTCCGAGCCACTCTGCTACTACTGCCGCTGCAGCAGACAAAATTCAAGACACCTCCAACAACTACTCCAGGCCTCAAGGCCAGAACTTGGGCAACTTCATCACTGTGAGCAGTACCTCAATCAGATTTGAAATTCCATGCAATTGCAATTGGAGTTTGATTAACTTTTTCCCTTCTTAATCTCATCATTATTTCTTGATTCCAGGGACGTCCATCTACTAAGGTTCAGTCAGTTCCAGGCGGAAGCTCATCTCTAGGCTATCTGTTTGGCGAGCATAAACAAGTATGATTTGGAGTTCTCGCATGCCTTCACGAAGCATTTTGAGTTCAGTGTTCGAGTTTTAATTCTGAGTGGATCTTGCTGGATGATGTGTGTGTGTGTGTGTGTGTGTTTTCATGTAGTTTTGCAGATGAAATATTCTTCCATAATAACTACTGATGCCATGTTGACTGATGAATGATCCGTGTGCAGAATGGACTCTTCTTGAAAAGTTCTTCAATTCAGTGTCCAAAAAAACTTTCAAACCAACCGAAATGAAGTTGAATTCATTTGTGATGGTTGGTGACATGTAGCAATTTCTGAATTGGCTTTCCAGCTAATATATCTATAGAATGTAATCTGTCCGTGGTCCATAAAACTATTCAGAATGTTTTTCAGGTAAACATGGGCTTTCACCACCAACATGTCCTCCCGATGCATCAACATGATTAAGAGTGAATTTAATTGCAACCTAAATAGAATACACTATAGTATTAATCGTTCTAAGTAGAAATAGCACTCTCGTTCATGGTGGTTCACTGTGTTTACGTTCACTAATTCTTTTGAGGAGACAAACCACAACCGTGTAGCAGCAGGGTATATTTTGATTATTCAACCAAGTCATTCCGAGTGTTCTTCATCATCATCAGCCCCATAGTGAGATAAAAGAGGATAAATCATGATACCAAATGACCTCTTATATGAGAAGACATTTAATCCTCATGAAAATAAACCCGTAAAAATCAACCATTATCCAATAAACAATTCTATCCCACTCAACTATAGCAGCAGGGATATATTTTAATTAGAGTAGAAAGTGGTTAAGGAAACAACCCCCAATATACTTTTCAGAAATCAATTCAATATATATTTGTTAAAGTCAACTTAATAAAAGTACAAATGGAATATTATTATATCAAAATATTTTTTATCCCTATCAAAATTGCATAGACTTAATAAAAATTACTTCAATTTATCAAAATTTATTCAATTATTTTTTTTATACTAGTTATGGTCGCAACTACTGCGACAATATAAGAATAAGGGTTTTTTTAGAATAAAAAAACACGTTGAGCGGTTTTTTAAAAAATAAAATAAAATGATGCCCTTTTAAATTAATTAATTATCTGATTTTAAAAAAGATATTAAGAATAATTTAAAAGAGTATTACATAAAATAAAGCCTTAGCCGGTCGACAATCAATTTTAAAGCTTTTTTTTTAAGGATAATTTCGCAAGAAAAACGTCGTAATCTGAATAAATCCGACGAATCACGCGCACGGTTGGTTTAGTCCGTTGGTTGGAGGATCAGATCAGCTCAGGGTACGGTTACACCTTAAATCCTCACTTTCCTACTTCAAGTTTGATTTTATCAACTCGATCCTTCGAATTATAATCAATGGCAACGGCAATTTGTAAACTTTGTGAAGACAAGTTGTCAACCTGAATAGCAGAAAATGAAAGGGCTAAATTGAAATTTGGCCTGCTCCGACCTAAAACCCATGTTGCTACATTGCTGCTTGTCTGAGGAAGACGGGAGGGGACGAAGTCGCCGCGAATCGGAGCACCATCTCCTCTTCGGTTGGTTGGAAGATTCAGAACGAGTAGAATCTCTCCTTTTTCCTCTTTTCATCCGAGGAAGGTCCGAGAATGGGGTTCGCTGTCGCAGCGACGGCGGTCAAGCCCTTTTTATTGATAAGAGCGAACCACTCGACCGCCCTCGACCTTTCCTCCGATCGTACCGGCGGTAGTGTCTCCCGGTCGAAGAAGAACTTTGTCTTCGTCGTAAATCCTAGAGGTTTCGCTTCTCTTATCTCTCTTCGGTCGCATGTCCTTTCCTTATTCCTTGACGGAATACTGAAATTTGGGGGAAAAAATTAGGTGCTAATGGATGTACTGGAAGGGAATGGAAGAAACTTCTGCCCTATCTGCGCACCCGGCTTGGTGAACACTGCAACGTGAGCCTGCTTGCTCTTGTTAATACTATGAAAGTTTTCCTTTTTTTTGTGTGTGTTTTTTTGGCAATCAGTATCGTCCTTCCTGTTAAGTTTTCTATGTTTTTTCCAGTTCCTGTTTCAAGCATAAAAGAGTTTTTTCCAGTTCCTTTATTTCAAGCATAAATAATTCACGAAATCGTCGTTTATCAACAACTAGGTCAATTTAGTGAGCCTTGGAGAAACTTGATGGTGAGCAACCTATTAAACCAATCCTACATATTCGACATTCTGAACATCTAAAGTGGATAATACATCTTTAAAATCAATAACAGCAGCTTGGAAGCAACCTATTTGAGTCATGTAGGTCATTTCGGCGTCACCTTGACACAACTAGAACAAACTACCAATAATGTTATAAGCATGAGTGACGCTATGATACTATGCGAAGGCGGAATCATTTACCAATCACAACCCTAAGTAGCCTCACTACTTGATATATATGTTATTCAAGGATAAAATATTATACACACACACCCATACATTATGTATTTACATACAGGTCTACAAGAATATCCATCCATATTAACTATTTCATTCATTATGTTCTTGTTATTGAAACTATATTTTATATATATTCAAGTTTTGTTCTTTATCATGAAATCTCTATAGAAATTTTTCTATATAAAGAGACATTATGAGGCAAAAAATGAGGCAAGAAAAAAGTTATAGAAAATGGTTGAGAAAATATTATCCTAGTTCGTGTTTCTTCAAAGGGAACAAAACCATTTAGGAAGCATTTCCTTACAAGGAAAAAGAGCTAAAATATATATATGAAAAAAAGTCAGCCCGGTGACGAAGCTCTCACCATGCAATGTCCCGGGGAAGGATCTATTGTATACAACCTTACCCTGCTTTTTGCAAGCGTTGTTTCCAGGATTCGAGCTCGTGACCTTTTGGTCACAAAGCAACAACTTTACCGTTGCGCTAAGACTCCCCTTCAATTTCTAAAATTGATTTAATAAATTTAAAAAACATTAATTTTGATATAATAGTTTTGGTTTTTAGCTGGATTTAAATTGTAGTTCTTTGGTTGGATTTAATAGTTGTTCTATTTTTCTATCTAAATTGGTGGAACCAATTTTTTTAAAATTAGAAAAAAAATTCACTAACGTTTTCCTTCTTTCCCTTTATTCCCATCTAAAGAAGTGGAAAGGCAATGTGGCAAGGGAATAGATGGTGTGCACCATTGGCTAGAGAGAGTGGGCTGAAAAGTCTAAATCCTAAAACTAATATTTTTACAAAATAAAGACAATTCAAGCGTCTTAGAGGGTGCTTGTGTATGCTTGGTTGTTTATGTCAAGTATAAACACACAAAAAAGGATAAATGTAATGCTAACACATGTTGTAATGTGGTTCAAACTTGACTCTTACTTTACAACCTATAGCTCAAAGATAGACCATGGCCTTGACTCTTGAGAAAACATCTTATACCAAGAAATCATAAAATCAGAAAACAATAAAACAACAACAAAAATGAAATCCATAAATGTAACCAACAAACTTGGCTCAATTACCAACTAAAACTATCATGTCGAGGGGTGTAGTTTTCACTTACTAGGAAGCACTCCACTTGGTGAAAGTGTAATAATAGGATATCAAGAATCATGCCAATAATTACTAGCTTCAAATAAATAAGTTTTCCAATATATATATATATATATATATATATATATCTATATATATATACACACACACACACACACACTAAAAAGTACATGAATAAAATCAACTAGGAATCAACACATTGAGGATCTGTGAGCAACTTTAAGTATTGGCTAAAACCAACTATCACTCCAAAATTACCTTTACTTGCAAAAATTCAAAGCTAAGAAAAAAAATAGTTACTTAGCACAAATTATGAGAGATTAGGAAAAAAAATAGATAAGTAACATATTATGTTATAACTTTAAGTTCTTATTTGAGATCTTTAGTTTTTATATATAATAACTCCTTTTCATTTCACTTATTTATCATCAATTGCAGTCATGAATTATTCCTCTCATTTATTGTAATCTTTTATCACAAGTTAATATACTTTTAATTATATCTTGGAGTCACCATTAATATAGGTTACATGTAAACCAATAAGTCTATCATTAATAGATCAAAAATCAACTAAGAAGTGAATCAATTGAGGCAACGCCCTTAGAGAGATTGATTTATAAGCAAAGTCGTCATCAGTGATATACAACGACAATATGGCACTGTCTCATGAATAAATATTGACTACATGCGATCGCTCGCTCCTACAACCTCATTTGGATGATCAACTACTTTGGTTTAAGGTTAGACTCAAAGTTTTCACTTTTTTAATATTTATTCTCTCCGTCTAAAATTATAGTTTCATTATAAATCTTATACTTCGATTATTCTACTTTGAGTTTATATCTTATCGGTTAGCTTTTACAAGTAACCTAAATTAACTTTTAACAAAAGTTGTGCTAATTTAACTATGTATTAGCATATGATGTCCCAGTAAGGGTATGCATCATAAAAATATAAAGTATCAACATATAAGTCAACAAATAAATGAAAAGTCTAAATTATAGGAATCAAGTGACGAATAATGAGGGTATCAACTCTTATTTTTAAAATCAAGCTCTTCCTAATCCCCATACGCTCACCCTTGTGTGTTTAGTTTGAAAAAAAATAATTATTTAACCCCAATAGTTTAATTCTTTTCTAAAACTTATTTCGTTATTTTAAATGTCGTGTTAATTCCTTTTTTTAAAAACATATATGTATCATCTATTTTTATACATTTGTTCGTGCATGAGGACATCTAAACAAGGTAGAGTTTGAACAATGAGGGTATCAACTCTTATTTTTAAAATCAAGCTCTTCCTATATTAATCCGCATACACTCACCTTTGTGTGTTTAGTTTGAAAAAAAATCAATTATTTAACCCCAATAGTTTAATTCTAAATATGCATTCGAAAATCTGAAAATTGGCAAGCTTTACTCAAATGAGTAATCATAAATGCAATATAGAAAGAAAACTCAACATAAATCTCTAATAATGATAATAACATAAAATCTAATCTCGATCCCACTTAAAGCTATCAGACGGGCTGGCTCATGGTGGGGCAAGACGCCCCGCCAAAAATCCATCATTCGGCGGGTTAGGGTGAGCATGGCGGACTAGGAAATCCCCAACCCAATCCAAGGTGAGTTGTGGGTTAGGTGGGCCTGTTCATGGACCCATCAAAAAACAAAAAAATATTTATATATAGAAAAGGTTAAAATTTTTAAGTTTGGGTTGTGAGCCCATTGAGTTTTTCATTTTAGTTTTAAGTTTTGGATTTTTTTGTTCTTCTCATCCCGCGGGTCAACCCACCGCAGGCTGGCATGTTTAGGGCCGCTTTTAAATGAATTGATAAAATTTCAACCCAACCCTATTAAATTATTTGGTGGGACGAGGCGGGCCAACCCGGGCTCAACCTAAATTAACGACTCTAATCCCACTACCTTGATTAAAACCCCAATTGCTAAACACCCACTAATTTCGAACAACAATTTAATTTTCTATTTTAAACCGATACACTAACTTAAAACAAAAATAACAATTGTTTCATTAATACAAAATACTCGAACCAATTGGACCTAAATAATAGGTCACAATTAGTCTGAAATAGTCAATCATTCCCCAATAATAACCATAAAAGTACTCGCTGAATCTTTACCTTTAATTTGGTATATGTACGAGCAATGACTTTGTTCATTTGATCAATTGACGCAACAGAAACAATCAGAAAGGGAGAGAAAAGGAGGCTGACTTCACTTTGCTTGAATTCAAATGGCCAAATGATGGCTACAATGTAGGGAGAGGGAGGAGAGAAAGAGAGAAGGAAGAAGAGAGGAACGAGGGTCAATGGCCCCTCTTGGCTCGGCCAAGGGTGATCGACTAGTCGTTATGGATTTAGGGAGTAGAGGAAAAAAAAAGAGGGAAGAGAGGGGAGAGATGGCTGACACGATGTATCTCTCGCCTTTGGTCACTACAAGGTGTCCACATGCAAAGCGTTGGCGTCACACAGTGAAGAGATAGAGAGGGCGTGCACGTGTGAAGACACAGAAGAGAAGAGAAGAGAGGAGAGAGCTTATATAACCTCAACTCCTTATAATATTCCTAATTTAAACCATGACTAAACCAGGCTATTCTCACTTAAAAATTTGGTTCGCCTACACTAGCTAAAATAAATCTGAATCCATCTCTCTTTAAACCTATGTGAATCACTATATCTACCTGATGAGTTCCATTTGAACCCAATTCAACTTTAACTCAATGCACAAAATCTAATTTATTGATTCTGTTCAATTTATTTCATCATTTAAAATTTAAAAAATAATAATTTAAGAAGTAAAAAAATTAAATATGATAAAACTCAATATCTAATAGGATCACCAAGCTTTGTGAGTTTCATGTACATTATTCCAAACCCTTGCACATTTGATGCATAACACACATGTCAAATCTAACTTGAACTTTTTGTGAAACAAATCAAAATAAGCATCTAATCTGCCCACTTAGGAGCATCATTTTCACAACAATTCTTTCCTTGATCATATTTCCTTCTCAAGTGTTATATATTTACTTTCTAGGTCCTTTAAATGCACTCTTAGTTTCTAATAATTTCCTCAATTTAGGTGTCAAATATAATCTAAATACTCACATCAATTAATATTTTGTTGGTAAATGGCATGCACTATTTTTTTAATTATGATTAGTTGATTCATTGACTAATCTGGAACTTAGAACTGACGGACTAATCTGGAACTTAGAACTGACGCTTGATTAAACCTACAACTATAGAAAAATCATTTGCCACACTTTGAATGACTAACAATACTAACAACATTATCAATTTATCATACATGTTTTTAGCACATAAAGATAATTATTGGATATTTTACTTGAACTCTGAAACCTCCCACAGTAGTTGTCTAAGATCTCAATCATATTTTTTTCTATATTAATAAATCATATGGAAATCTTTCTTTGCTATGTATTTTTTCACTAGTTGTCGTACTAAATAGCACCTATAGTTGATCTTCTAGACAAATAAGTTTTTTTGTTCAGTCATGAAAACTTCATTATATATCTCTTATCTTTTTCTTGATAGTATAATCCCAATTAGGTAAGAAAATTTAGTAGAAACAATACACTGTATGGTTATAGCATGAATTTTGAGTTATATTCTTCAGTGCCCAAGTGCTACATTGTATCAGGGGTTTGCAGGTTACAACATAGAGTTATGATGCTCCTAGATGAGCAGGACAGATTAAAACTTGGGTATGATTCAATTGTTAGCTGAAGTTGATCTTTGACAACTTCTACTAAATGTGCTTGCATCTTGCTTCTGTTATGTCACTGTAACAATTCCTGAGTTGCATGGCATCCCAATCATGGCACATTCTGATAACAGCATAATGAATGCTGATGAAAAAGTGGGAGGCAAACACATTTATTTTCAGATGTGAGAAGTGAAAACTTTCTGGTTTTCTTTGTTCATGTGTTGAGAGGGGAAGCTTCACGGTGCTACTGATCTAAATAATCTTTTGGCAGTTTTGCTGAATGAGTAAAGCTAAACAGCTAACTAGATTATAGAGCAGTTACCTAAATAGGGCCTCTTGATACTTGGAAATGCCACAGTAGCAACCATAGGTTCTAGAATGTCTGAATCAGGTCTTTCTTTTTTTGTTGTACCAGATTTCAAGCTATTTCACCAACACTTTGATTCAAAGATTCAAGCTATTCCATTGAACTACTTATTTGATTGAAAAACAATTCATAGAAAAAAATAGGTGGCAAATGCTTATTTAATTGTATAAGTAATATATTTTTAATTTTAAAAACAGAAAAATATTCTATTTTAGTTAGTTAAGGTGTTGGTAAATAACTTGATTGACTGAAACTATCTATAAAGAGAAAGTATCTAATAGAAATATCTTTTGCCTGTTAATACTTTTTAAAAATGAGATATTTCAAAAAATGGGAGGGGCTCTCTGAAAATGATTGACTGAGGATTAAAAAAAAAACAGAGGGTAAATGGCCATTTAATTTAATAGGTAAATGTTTTTTATTTGAAAATTAAGCAACATTTATTGATTTCAGTCTATCATGGGCATTGTTGAAACAACTTAATGAATGAAATTAGAAAAATTAAATTTTTAGTTCTTTTCTTTTAAAAAAATAGATTATTTCAGTCAGTCAAGCTATTTGGTGAAGTTGATTGGCTAACTGAAATTAATTAATTTGTCCTTTCAAATTGTTACATATAGGCTTGCTTTTAAAGGGGCATTTGCCTCCTGTTTTTTAATTTCTTTTTGGATTTCTTCAGTTACTCAAGTAGTTTTACCAAATAACCTGATTCAAAATGGAAGGTGTTTTGGTCTATAAAATGTGAAGGGCTTGATTCAGGCATATTAGAACTTAGGGATCTGATTTCGGCATTTCTCAACATCAAGCGCTATATTTGGGTAATTGCTCTAGACTCTTTTGATATGCTCTTATTGGTGGGTGCTAAAATTGAAATAATTAAGAAGAAATTCTTGTCTCTAGATAATGTGATTATCAAGCCGGCAAAAAGTTCCGAAACTTCTGAGTTTCAGTAGATAAGATGGTGAAAATAGATGTTTTATACAGTTCCTCTGAGTTTCGATTCACCATGTGGTAATGCTAGGAATGACATCTAATTATAGGCTAATAAAAATGCAGAATACTATTCATTATTTGAACACAATTATTAATGTGAGAATTTTTTTCTTGCAAATTTGTTCTGCAAATGGGAATAAAGAGATGAAAAAATGTAGTCTTCTTTTTTGCAGCTATTTCATGTGGTATTTTCATGCACCATAACGAAGGTCATGTCTTTTGTTAATGTTTGATATATATATATATATATATATATATACATACGGTTTTGATATGTTGCCCGATCCCCGTGCCTGACTCCTATGTCCGATTGAGTGTGCGGGGTGACTGAAAGTGTGAGTCAGTCTCGGACGGAGTTGCACATGTGGAGTCAGGTAACATAACATTACTCTATATTTGTTTATATACACACATAATATATACATATATCATTGTCTAAAGGGTTTAAATTCTAAAATGTGTGTTTCACCTATAATCATAATTTGGCCGGCTTTAACTTTTTGAATTCCATGTTAGCACTAACTATTAGATACATAGTATTTGGTTTAATATGTCCCACTTCCATTTATTACCAACTAAGTTTATTGCTTGTGGATTTATCATTGTCAGATATACGAGTCTATTACATCTGGTCCTTTGCATGGCGTGGACATAACAAGGGAGGTAGAAAATTTCATTGGAAGTATGACCATTTAGTCTATTTAGTGAAATTTCTGTATAATGACTGCTTTTTGACATAAGACTATTAATTACCCATTAATGGACATTTTTAGGCAATAAAGGAGGGAGTAGATGCTGTAGTTGCTGTTGGAGGTGATGGTACACTTCATGAGGTTTGAATGCTCAGTTCTTTATTATTTGATCAATATTATCATATTGGGTTTGTCTAAAAGTTTACCTTTGATGACTATAGAATTCTATTTGTACATTTCTCGTTTTGATTCTACTACCTGTAATTATATTCACTTGAAAATTTTAGCAAGAAACACGCCAAAATGATAGCTCCAAATGTGATAGGTTGCCACTTTATTTTGTTAAACCAAATAATTGAAATGAGTGATTCTGAGAAAATTGTTAAAAATTTAGAAATTAGATTATGTTCATTTGCCCTTCCATTCACGAAGATAAAGAAATTGATCTAAGAATAAAGAATGTTACCATATTTTATTCATTTTTTGCCAGCTAGGAACTTGGTACATCAAAATAGGATGCGTCTATTGATTATTATCAGTCTGCAAGGGTTGATGAGCATCCCTAACCAAATCATGTCTTCGGGAAAATTTGCCTAAGTATACATTTCAAAGTAAGCCACATTAACTGTTTGGCCCTTTGACACAGATATGTTGGACAATTACTTTTCCAATAAAATAGTTCTTTTATAAATTACGCACGAAGGAAATTATGCAGAGAAATGGTACTACAAATTTTGTGGATGTTTAACTAACTCAAATTTCTAATATCTATTCTATGCTTTCACATTTTATCTATTTTCTCCTTTACAATACCAATTTATTCTAATATCTTGCAAAGAGGCTTGAATCATAAAGATTATTGATAAACCCAGTTAGCCTCATGGACTAGCCTTGGGGTGACCGGCCCAGTCCCATGGAGTTTTTCCACTGGCCACCAGGGTAAATCGGGAAGCGCTCGCGGCGGGTAGTCCAGAAGCTCAACATTATTTGATTGCGTGCCCCATTTGAAGGAAAAATTCCTGCAAATATGCCATAGCTGAGGATCGAACCGCGAGTACTGGGTGACAACTTGAATGCCCTACCGCTGCACTATAGCCCTGGGAACTGAATCATAAAGATTATTGAACAATGTGTTGCTTGTTTAATTTTTTTCATTTATGCAAGAGTGAAGCGACACTAACAACATTTACATTGTCCCGTTATTTCAGTTATGTAGTGTATGATTATTGCTTTTCATTTAATCAAATAAGATATCAATGATGTTTTTTTATAAGCAATTATCCATATATGTATTTTAAAACTTGGCATTGTATAATTTGAAACCATTCTTTTTAGCTTTTTTCCATGATAGACCTTTATATCTAGTGTCCTATTTTTTGCTTCAATATGCCCTTGTGGACTTAGTTGTTATTCTGTTAGAGTTCTTAGTTCCATTAAGTTCAAATCATGGTTAGTCTCTTTAGTTTGCAGTTGGTTGATACTTACAGGTCATCAATGGTTTCTTCTGGGAGGGTCAACCAGTGGCAGCTCTTGGACAAGGGCTTAAACCATCCACCACACTTGGTGTTAGTGATGTTGTCTTGTTTTTAAGATCAATCTTCTCATCTTGTTCTAAGATGCATTCCTTTTATATCATATTTAATTATATATGACAGATAAATTCTGTTCTTTCAGCTCATTCCACTTGGAACTGCCTCAGATTTTGCTAGAACATTTTCGTGGTATGTTTTCCTTTATCTGCATACAGATATCTTAAATGGTATTGCTTACAGTTATTTCATAATTGATGGTTTCATGCGTTTCATTACACCAGGAGAAATGATCCAAATGAAGCAATTGAGAGAATTCAAAGAGGTTGTTATTTTTCACTTTGCATTTCATATAGACTTCTATTTGCAGATGTGTTAAATTCCCTTTTCTCCATTTCTCAAATGGATGAATTGAGATTATGAGTTTAAGAATCAAAACTACAGAGATTTTTTTTCCCATTAAGAAGATTTTTGAATGGTACCTCTTTATAACCTGTGTGTGATTGAACCATGGATTTGTTTTTTAAATGTTGTGTTTCTACATCTTGTTAGGATTGGTTGCTCCTGCACTTTGCTTGCAAATCTATACCGTCTTCATACTCCAACACAAGAAAACATGCATTTAATAGCCTCCCTTATTGTTCTTTTTGGTTTACTTTGCCTCTTGTTAATAATTGGTTCCTGCATATCTAGCTGCTTGTGACTTCCATGTCCAGATCCACGTATGACATGGGAAAACACTACATGGCTGTCATGTCATATTTTAACGAAATTATAATGGAAGCTAGATTTTAATACACCTTTTAGATTTGAAACTTTTAAACATTAGGAGAACATGTAAATTTTAGGGTAGGTTACATGTATTAATTGTCAGGGATTATCCATTGAACTTGATATGTTAAGGTGACCAACCATGTTTTGTGTGCTGGAATCATGTCAGCCTGGTAAGTGCCAGTCTGATAATTAAATCCACCATTTATAGTTTATCACCTTTGGGAACACTAATGATGGTCTATATCTGAGGACTGGCTGTTTGTTTTTTTTTTTTTTTTTTTCAAATTTTAAGAGTTTTAGTATAATGAATTGGTTCTCAAATCAAATTTAAAGATTAAATTCCATTTAAGAAGCTGAGTGTCCCCATGTTATGTGTGCCAGAACCATGTTGGCTTGGTAATTGCCACCAGTACCTGGTCCAGGTGGCGGAGGCTAAAACTGAAATCCATCATGTAAAGTTTATCAGCTTTTAGAACACTGATGCTGGTGTACATCTGATTTTCTGGGGATTTATTATTTTTCCTAAATTGTAGGAATATTCATTACAACAAATGGCATAAGATCAAATTTACAGATGAAATTTCATCTAAGAAACTAAGTGTAGCATAAAACTTCAAGCATAATGATCCAAAGCAGGCTCACTTTTAATATGTTGAAAATGTTGCTTCATAGATGAAAACATACCTTTGTTAATATTGCTAATTGGTTCACTGGTTTTCTAGCGTTATTGGTTTTTGTTTTATTTTGTTGATATATACAAGCTTATGGTGTTTTTTTTTATAATTTCAAGCGTTTAGTGGAATAGATATACAATTCTTCCCAGCTTCCCAGTTCTTTACGTGCTTTTCTTCTTGTATTTTATGTTTACATGATGTTTTTGTTGTCCAGGATTGAAATCTAAACTAGATGTTGGAATTATTACCGGTCAGACTGGAGAACATCATTTCTTCATTAATGTTGCAGACATTCACTTGTAAGAACTTAAATTAAATTGTTTGAGGGAGATAAAAAAACTCAAGTCATGGACTTCAGTTCTATCAAATACAAGTACTCAGTATTCAAGTTATTGTTCTGTAAAAACAATGCAGGAGTGCAAAGGCAGGTTATTATGCTTCTAAATACAAAGGTTTTGGAAATTTTTGTTATGTTTTGGGGGCTTTAAGGGCTTTCATAGGGCATGAAAGTCGGAACCTGAAAGTCAAGGTTTGTGTTTTACTTAAGTATTTGTTAAAATCGAGATAGTCCCTGCATTCCAAGTTTGAACTTATTTTCCTAGGTAGCTTTCTGACCCCTTGTATTATTTGCTAAATTATAGATAGATGATGGGCAGTGGGAGGTATTCCATAATGTCACTGCTATCTGTATAGGAAATGGTAAATATTTTGGAGGTGGGATGAAGATAACCCCAACAGCAGATCCATCTAGTGGAAAACTTGAGGTGGTTGTACTCCCTAGATGATATACCTTCTTGAAATTGCTTCAAGAATTGGTATTTTTTTTTTTTATCTAACATGTTTTAATTTGTTTATCATAGGTTGTGATTCTCCAAGACTTTAAGTGGTATGACTTCGTTTTTAAATTGCACAAACTATATAATGGATCACATATATCAGAGAAAAATGTATGTTTGAAAAGGTAATTATTTTTTTCTCCAATTAAATAAGCTTTACCTTTCCATGTTTCATGATGGCCATGGTTGGTTCATATGATCATCCTTCAATCGTCAAATTTCGACAGGTGGATGTATATTTTATGTATTGTGACGACCTTTTGATATAATATTTGGATCAGCTTTTGCTTTTTTGCCTGGATTCAAACACAGTGGAATGTTCTTTTTTCTTGTAACATTTACAACGACATTGACTTTTATTTATTTGGCCTCTCATTTTAACCTTTACTTCTTATTTACTTTTCCCTTTTTTTTCGAAAATTTTGATAAACCTTGTGAATTGATCTTACACAACCTGTTTCTGATAATATTTACAGTGTAAAGTCAATTGAAGTAGTTGAGGAAATTTGCAAAGGTGACATCTATTACCAATCTGATGGAGAACATTTAGGATTTCTTCCTGCAAAATGTTCAATTCTACCAGCTGCAATCGACTTCTTCTGCTGACAAGATCCCATCTGCTCTTTGTTCCATTACAGTTTTTTAGCTACTTTATTTTTTTAAAGCATGCATAGCTTGCATTCTCTGGAAGTATTTATTTGCCTGTAACTGCAGATTTGCACTATTCTACATGGTTGGTATATATTTTCGTGTGGGGTTTCATAGAACATATGAAATAATGATGAGCATATGCAGTTGAGCGATAAGGGGGAAATAGAAGGTTATTCTCAATATGGAAGGTAGAAGTCTACAAGGATTCTGTACATTGTGTATGGGGGAAATATAAATTATTTATAAGCAAATTATCAATATAATTACAGCGAATTCATGTAGCCTACACAGATGATTATGTCATATTTTCTTTTTTGAAAACCAGTGTTTCAGTGGAAGAGAGGCATTGGGTAAATAGCAAAATGGTTTATAGCATCTAAAAAAGGTAGTTCTTCCCTGTTAAACTTTAATTTTATGGCTATTTCCTTATGGATATGATGAATCATGTAGGTTCTTTTTTTAGCTGTGTACTTGATATGGTATTATGGTGAATTATTTTTGGAATTATAAATAAAAAAAAAATGTCTGTCTTGAGCTCATGTGAAATTTTTAGTACGATTGTGCTCTTTTATGATGTCATATGATTTGGTGCATGAAGGGGACTTACTCTTCTGTGATGCAGGATTTGGTGCATAAGGGGGACTTGATCATCATGTATAACAGTGGATTTGTACATGATCTTATCATGTGAGATATAGGGAATGACTTAATATCCATGTATGCATCCAGAAAAGAAAAATTATCAATTTGTCATATGATAGAATGTATTCACCTCATTTACCGACCTGTTATCTCATTTATAGCCTGTTGATGCGGTGAACACTCGATCTCAGGTGGAGTCATGCATATCGAGTGGGTATAGAGGTCCACTCTAAGCGAGTCGGGGAAATTCAAATTTTTAGTGGTTGGCCTCATAATGATTTACGAATAATATTATATTCTATAATTTTATAGTGTTACTCCTGAGTTTATATATAGATATATATAAATACCCTTCATAGTGTATTAGTACTTAGTTCATGCCTTTATTTTTATAGGTAAATAGCAAGGCATTAGAAATTAGTTATGGTAAATTTGAATCTTCTCGAGGACGCACTGTATCGGTGAAGAATTAAAGATTTCGAAGTTTTGTTTCTGCCGTTGCGTTGTTTTCTTATAAATGTGGTTTAATAGAATTCACGGGGTGGGTAGCGGAATTGACGTTTGGTTAGCTGTACATGGTTTTGGCACCGTCTTGCTGACAAAAAGGTGAAAACTTTCATTAAATAGAGATTTTATGAAAGCGGACGATTACTCTACTCGCAGTTTGTCTAATGCTTAATTTGCCCGGAAGGGGGATAGAGGAAACATGAATGATCATTAGGAAAAAACAGTGGGAAAGGAAAAGACGAAGGATTCAGTCAGATTAATAACAACGTATAACGATTAAACTCTATTAATAATAGCTTTCCATTTGTATGAAGGTTTGGTCTTGTTGGTTGCCATCAATGCATAGTATTGCTTCCTCAGATAGGTGGATGTATATTCTATGATTGGCATCATCACTTCTGGAATGGTAAAGTATTTCCGCCGGTACGATGACAGCTCGTTCTTGCATAGAGAGTCGCAATTGTGTTTGCAGATATATTTGTTGCTCGATAGTGTAATTGGGAGAGATTCCTCCCATAAGCCTCCTTCCCAGCCTCCTTGTGGCCTGCTGGGCATTATGTAGCCTTATGTGGTTGCGCCTGTATTCACGAATTTGATCTTCAAAGAGTGGAACCTGTGGGAGGCTGGTTGCTTGCTCCTGGATGATTCTGGTAGTCATAGCCATCTAGTTTTTTTTAAACTTTTCCTGCTCCTCCTTTAGAATTTTGTAGGGATCTTTGAATACTCGTAGCTTGTCTCTCTTCTTTTTTGATTTCTCCGAAGGTCCTAGAGATAAATTTTGCAATTTTTCAATAAGGGAATCAGGTAAACTGGTTGAAGATTTACCTCCCTTTAATTGCTCGATGATTATTTTCAAGTCTACCTGTATGTCTTTGAGACTTTCAGTAATTTGGACTAGTAGTTGAAGTTGCATGTTGTTTTGTTTGATGAGGGCACTACTTGATGTTGAGACAGTAGGGTAGTCACTAGATTTTGCAAAACCTATAGCGAGGGGCTGCTCAATGTGCTCTGTTGCTTGCACCGCATCTTTGTAAGATTTGGCTCCCCTTGTAAGAGTGTGGTTCATCAAGCGATCAACTTCTCTATTTTGTGAAGCAGTTGCTCCACCCTTTTCAACTTCTTACTCGGGCTTTTTGCAGATTTGCTGGCCTCTTCTTCTACTAGCTTTGGCTGCTTAGAAAACTTGATCGCAAGTTCTGTGGCTTCTTGTTTTGTTAGAGGTTTGCCTTCTATGCAACTTGTAGTTAGGTTTATCAAGGCGATTTTTATGTTTACAATTTCTTTTTCAAGATATTGTTGTTTTTCAAGAAGTTTGAAGTTTCTTAGGTTGACTTTAGAAGATAGGCAAGTTTGATCATAAATAACATCAAAGTTATGAAAGAGGTGATGGTTTGTAACTTTGGTAGTTGGAGCAAGATCAAAGTACTCTAGGTTTGAGGTATGAGACTTTGAATACCACTCCTGTATTGATTCTTCCCAATGATTGGACATTAAATCCCTTATTCTTTCTATGTTTGTTTACGGCTTAGAGTCTAGGAAAATTTTCATGCTCATCCGACTGGTTGCTTTAAGGCGTTGTGCGGCCTTTTGCAATTAGTTACCTTCTTGGTCGCCTTATTATAATGCACAAATATACTAAGGGAACGTAATGTTCTTAACATTATATCTTCTTTTTACAAGATAAAAGCCTTTAGGTGAGAAGTGAGTATTACCAGTTGGATCCTTCAGATTTATCGTCTTACGCACTTACTAGCCTTACCAAGGATGCATGTCGAGTCTCCATCTTTCAGATCCGGGGTTCTCTCTACTATAACCCTAAAGACTTAGTAAGTAAGTAAGACAAGTCCTTAGTTACTTAGTTGCAGGGACCTCATACCATTAAGTACCTTGACCTCTCTAGGATTTACAGTACCATGGTCATATCTTGGACGTAGCTCTGATACCAGGGTGGGAAGCGTATTTGTATGAATGCAAGCAAAATAAAAATAAGGAGAAGATATGAAAAACTCATAGATTTTATATGCTCACAATAATTTACAACTTCCCAAAGGAAGGCTCAGGGTCTCCTGAGGTGCTTTGCAATGGACTATGGGAGGTTCTTATATAGAAAGAAAAGGATGAATCAGGTGCTCATTGGGCCCCATCGTCATTCATCATCTTTCTCTTTTGATAAGAACGAATCCTTTTTTGAGATCACGAATCTTCTCTTTAATAAGGACCCTAGTCAACTAGCTTGTGAGGTTGCATATAGAACAATTTTAGCTCGACTAGGCAGTTAGACGAATGTTATCAGTCAACTATCATAAGGACCCAGTCGACTGCTATGAAGAAATTCATGCACATAACATTTCTAGTCCGACTAGGCAATTCGACCAATGCTATCAGTCGACTGGTGCTCATGAGGTTGTATATAGAATGATTTCAGCTTGATTGACAGTTCAATCAATGTTATCAGTCGATTGTCATAAGGTCCAGTCAATTGCAATTGATAGAGTTGTGTAAAGAACAATTCTAGCTTGATTGGGCAGTTCAACCGATTCCATCAGTCGACTTCCATAAGATGACTGGTGTTCATCAGTTCATCAACATAGTTTGACTAATGCACATCTGTCAACTAACATAAGGTCCAGTCGACTGGTGAGGATGAACTCATGCACAGAACAATTCCAACTCAACTGGTGAGTTTGATTGATGCAGACCAATCGATTGTCATTCATTAGGAATCCACTGATGTGTCAAGAATTCGGCATATACAGTGTGTTGGGGTTGCAAGGTTGCAAACATAGTCCCATATTGAAAACACATGGAAAAGATCATGAGTTTATAAGAGAAAGATATCTCCATTGACATGAGGCCTTTTGGGTAGAGCCCAAGAGCAAAACCATGAGGGCTTAGGCCCAAAGTGGACAATATCATGTCATTGTGGAGATATCTAAATTCTTTTCGATCCTACAATTGGTATCAGAGCCCGGACTGCCAGAAGGTTTAACCACCGACTGTGCACAAGAGCTATGGTCTAATTGAACCATGTGAGTACAATATTGACCTCGAACAAAGAAAGTGGGGGCTCCTATGTTCGGATCAAGAGGACCAGACACCAGGCAGGAAGTCCTAGTAGGTCGGGTGGACCGAGGGGCAGGAAGTCCTAGTTGCGGCTAGGCAAGAAAGTCCTAGTAGGTCGGGTAGACCGAGGGGCAGGAAGTCCTAGTAGGTCGGGTAGACCGAGGGGCAGGAAGACCTGGTGGGTCAAGGATCGGACGTGGGAAGCCCATGGTCCTTTGTTTGAGGGGGGGATTGTTGGGGTTGCAAGGTTGCAAACATAGTCCCATATTGAAAACACATGGAAAAGATCATGAGTTTATAAGAGAAAGATATCTCCATTGACATGAGGCCTTTTGGGTAGAGCCCAAGAGCAAAACCATGAGGGCTTAGGCCCAAAGTGGACAATATCATGTCATTGTGGAGATATCTAAATTCTTTTCGATCCTACACAGTGTACTAGTTAATTCATGAACATGGGAAGCAATTGTTAATAGTACCAATTGATTGATAACATATATTAATACTGATACTAATAAGTTGTGTTTTCAATAGTTTTTCCCGTATTCTTCTTCGTATTTTTTTACTTAGTGATGTGTATGTTGGTGCAATATTCCCTAGGTCAATGTTGATCTCAGTGACTAAGCTTGAGATGACTCAAGCTCGATGTTTGATAATACATGGAGACTGCAGGTGCAATCATTCATTTGGGGAGATTGTTGGTACAATTCTCCTCTGGTTAAGGTTGACCAGTTAGATGTGAAGAAAAGTCAAGTAGGTCAAGACTGACTAGATACTTGACTGAGAAGTCCCGGTGAGTGAAGCCAGGCAGCTGGAAAATCTTGATGAGTGAAGCTAGGTGAAAGACCTAGTGAATGAAGCTAGGCAGAGAAGAAGTCCCGGTGAGTGAAGCTAGGCAGTATGAAAATCCTAGTGAGTGAAGCTAGGTGAAAGTCCTGGTAAGTGAAGCCAGACAAATGGGAAACCCTAGTGAGTGAAGCTAGGTGAAAGTCTTGGTGAGTGAAGCCAGACAGATGAGAAGTCCTAGTGAGTGAAGCTAGGCAGATGGGAAGTCCTAGTGAGTGAAGCTAGACAGAAGGGAAGTCCTGATGAGTGAAGCCAGGCACGTGGAAATCCAGGTGGGTTAAGATTGATCAGACACCTAGTATTGAGAAGTCCAAGTAGGTCAAAGGGTTGACCGGATACTTGGCACGAGGAGAAAAGTCCAAGTGGGTCAAAGGGATTGACCGGACACTTGGTGAGGAAGTCCTAGCAGGTCGAGGGTGACCGGATGCTAGGCATGATGTCCCAACAGGTCATGGTTGACCGGATGTTGGTTTTAAGGAACTTTGGATGTGATTTGGCAAGTCACGAGTGAGTCCAATCGATCAACCGATCGATTGACTCATGCCCAATCGATCGGTTACCGATCGAGTGAGACCCGCGATAAAAACTCTTCCCAAACGATCGGTGGATCGATTGGGGAAGAATCGGTGTCGAACAGAAAGTCTCCCAATCGATCACCCGATCGATTGGAGCACAGGAAATCGCGTGAGAACCCTGAATCGATCAGGCAATCGATTCAGGTGATTTTCAGAGAGCACAGAGGCGCTCTGGATCGATCGGTCGATCGATCCAAAGCCTCCCCAATCGATTGTGAGCAATCCAATCGATTGGGATTCGACCATTGGCGCTGGATAAAGCCGTTGCGAGCATTTTCTTCAGCAGACTTTCGCCCAATCCTTCACCGATCAACACAGCGATTTCTCCACAGCTCACAACCAGTTCTTGGAGGCTCTTGGAAACTAGTGTTGGTGCACTTCCAAAGTTCAAGAGGCATCAACAAGCAAGAAGAAAGGCAAGCTAGGGGTTCTACCGTGTAAATCTTGTAATGTTTACTATTCTATCAGCTTGTATTTTTGTTCTTCTTGTGTATCTTTGTGTGTGAGTCCTGTACAGGCTTCTCCACCTTCGATAGTTACCGTAAAGGAGTGTTTTCATAGTGGAGAGTGCGTGTCGTGTGTGGATCCTTGGATTAGTCACCTCTTCTTGAAGTGGATACCAAGTAAATCCTTGAGTTAGCGTTGTATTTGTGTTTCTTGTATTTTTCGTTGCATATCATCACCAAGAAATAAGCGACGAGCGCACAACGAGCTATTCACCCCCCTCCCCTCTAACACATTTTGACTAATAGTGCATATATTATATACACTTTTATGCATATTTTGACGTACATTTGCTTATATTTCATGAGCATAATTTATATTTATTGCACCCTATTTCATTATAATATCATATTTCCACTCCTTTTGGTTCAGAGATCTACTCTTGTATATTTTGTGATGACAGGAACGCTTTTGTGGTAGAAATGGAGAAGAAACGCGCTAAGGAGAAGCATGTGGAGAAGAGAGCAGAGTAGGGTTGTGCCTCTTGGCGCGACCATGCCTCTTGGCACGATCGTGTTGGCGCTACTTGGAATTCCGTTCTGTTTTCCCTGTACAAAAATTTGTACAAGCACAGAACTTTTCTTAGCAACCCATGTGCTTTTCAGAAGTTAAACTTGAATTGCAAATGAAACTTAACATTATTAATCCAAGTTCAGCCCATGTGTTCATCAGAAGTTAAACCATATTACAAAAGTTGATTAAATATCTTTTCAAGGATTGACTTCCAGGTCGTTGGCGAGGCACTCGACCTTCCTGGGTATAGGATCATCCACCACTTCCTAGTCAAAGCCTTTCAAAGAAATTGAATATTTAAACTCCTTACAGTAAACCTTAGGTTAAACTATAGAGACCTTAATCAAAGCACAAGATCGCTAGCCTCTTGTATTGGTACTTCAAGATCCATATAAAGGAAAAATAAACTAGTACACAACGGAAACAATTAACTAGTTATACCTTTCATTGTAGCTTAAAGACCTCTTGATCTTCTGCTGTATTCCTCTCCTCTTGGACGTCGTGTGGACGACGATCTACCAAGACACAAAAATCACCCAAGTCCTTCTTTCTTCCAAGACTTTCGGCCACCAAGGGATCAAAGCTAGGAACATCACCTCTTGTTCTTCTTTCTTCCTTGCAACCTGCCGGCCACAAGATGGTTGAAGCCTCTTGATGCCGCCGGCCTTAGGTGAGAAAGCAAGGGGAAAATAAGAATATGAGGGAGTTGACCACAAGGAGAATAGAAGAGGAAAAGAAATTGTGTAGATGATTATTACCTCTAAGACACCATCTATCCTCTTTTATAATCCTTGGTAATGGCTAAAAAGGAAAGATTTTAACAACAATTAAAATCTCTCTTTTAAATTTCCTATTGTGGATGGCTACAAAAGGAAAGTTTTAAAATTAAAAATCCTTTTTTTAAACATTGTAGATGTCTACAAAAAGGAAAGATTTTTAAAATTAAAACCTCTCTTTTAAATCATGGTTACAAAAAATAAAAGTTTTAACAAAAATAAAATCTCTCTTTTAAACCATTGTAGATGACTACAAAAGGAAAGATTTTTTTTTTAAATTCAAAACTCTCTTTTAAAACCATGTGGATGGCTTCAAAAAAGGAAAGTTTTTAAAATTTAAAATATTTCTTTTAAAACATTGTAGATGACTACAAAAAGAAAGATTAAAAAAATTAAAAATTCACTTTTATACCAACTGCTAGTGATTTGAATTTGGTAGAGCCGAGGGCTGACGTGGTAATGAGCTAGATGATCCGACGTCGATTTGCAGGGAAGGCCCACCTCCTACTCTGAATCTACCATTAAAGAGAGTGGCTTCGTGGGGTTGATAGTGATCCCCCCGCCTTCGTTCTAGCATGCGCCTGCATCGATTTCTCTGTCTTTATTACCAATAATTATTAGAGAGTGGAATGGTCCCACCTAGCCTACCAAGTCCTCCCACGCTCCCTAGCTTCAGTACTTAATATAAGGATGAATGCTTAACCACTGAATTTAATTGAAGGAGTGCTTCCGGATCTGCCACTGCCTGATAGCCGCTCCTGACTTCTGCCCAAAAAATTCTGAGTTCCTCTTATCGACGAATTTTTTATAATCGATATTCACCCCCCCTCTATCGAACGTCTACGATCCAACAGATGCGAGCCTTTATACATAGAGGCTACAACAAGGACCTAGAGGAGGAATTGATTTTGACCTCCTGATGAGCTTGAGCTTCCTATCTTCGACCCGAACACCCAACTCAAGTTCATCAATAATAACTCATACCACTAAAGAGTTATTATTGAACTACCGCACCAATCCCATATTACATTATGGGCTCATTCTTATCATGAGTGCGTTAATCTCCCTGTGTTTAAGATATCGAATGTTCATTAATTAAATGAGTTACTGAAAACTCACTTAATTAACATCTAGCTCCAAGAGTAGTATCACTCAACTTCATTGTCATGTCGGAACTAAGTCTAACTGTAGGGTTTACATGACAATCCTTATGAGCTCCTCAAGGGGACATCATCATCCTAATAAATAGGACACAGTTTCCTTTTATAATCAATAACACGCCATATAAATAATATTATTTTCCAACTTATTGGGCCTATTGATTTAACGAATAAATCTCACCTTTTGATAAATTAAAGAAATAAATACTAAGTACATGTGCTTGTTATTATATCGGGATTAAGAGTACACACATCCATAATAACAGAGGTTCTGTTCTTTTATGCAGTTAGTATAATAGAAACAACCTCAAATGGTCTTGCTCTATACACAAATAGTGTATTAGTATAATTTTATAGTCAAGATAAATTAGTACCAAATTACACTACAACCATTCCAATGGTTTGTCCCAATCCATCTTGGTTATGAGCTTTTATTTATAATTTTTAAGGAACTGATAACATGATCTTCTGTGTGACACCACACACCATGTTATCTACAATATAAATTAAATGGACAACTGCATTTAACTAAATGCAGACATTTGTGTTGGATCGAAAAGAATTTAGATATCTCCACAACGATATGATATTGTCCACTTTGGGCCTAAGCCCTCATGATTTTGCTCTTGGGCTCTACCCAAAAGGCCTCATACCAATGGAGATATCTTTCTCTTATAATCCCATGATATTTTCCATTTGTTTTCAATGTGGGACTATGTTTGCAATCTTGCAACCCCAACAATTTGACCAATGTGATTCTCATTTCAAAATAAATATTTATATAAAAAACTAGGCTTTTAGTATACATTCTAACAGATCGTGCCTCTTACCCCGAGCATAACTAGAACATGGTCATGCCCCCAAGCACAACCGTGTGGCAGTTCTCGTGGCCGACAGCTTCAAGCCGTGTAGATCTACACGGCTGTGTGGTTTCTCTAAAGTTGAATTGGAGTGGGGTCGTGCCTTTTGGCACGGCTGTGTCTTACATCCAGACACTAAATTCACTGAGGCCGTGTGGATTCCACACTACCGTGCAACAGTTCCAATAGCCAAAAGGCTTTGGTCGTGCCCAAGGGGCACGACCTGTGGCAGGGGTTGTGGCATCCCTATTTAAGAGGGGGGGGGGGGCTCTCCCCTTTTTAGGAATCTTGGATCTTGGAGAAGGGTTCTCCCCCTTAGAGGAGCCTTAGGCTTCATCCTCCCTAATTTTCACCGATCCATTCACCTCCGGAGCAAGGGAATGTCTCCAAGGACACCATGCTTCAAGGATAAACATTCATCTTTTCTCTCAATCCATATTTTGAGTTGTAGATGTTATATTTATCATCTCTTGGTTATATCTCCCTTGCAATGGAGTTGATCTCTAGATTTAGGTTGTAGGAAGTAGTTATGATGTGATATAATGTATGAACTTGTATTTGGACATTTTCCTATGCAATGATGTATTTACTACTTGTTATATGTGTTATGCCTTTTATGTGTTTCACAAAATATGTGAATGGTTTAAACATATAGACGTGAGAGGTTTGTCTCTATGTTAAGATTGCTACTAGACTAGATAACCGGGGGATCCTCAGTGACAGAGGATACCCATTCAACCAGACACATTATGCCCGTATTAACAAAGGGCATCGATAGCTACCTACTTTCTAGAGTCAAAAGATTAACATAGGGATTAATCTGTAAAGGGTTAGTCACCATGTAGATAAGGTGTCGTGGATTGTAAGATCATGGGATCCAGTGACAGGGGGTATCCCTTACTTTCCACAGTATTCCCTTAAAAAGGGGATCAATGCTCTACTAGGGGTTTTAATTAGAGTTTTAGGATTTTTTTTGAAATTAATGTTAGAAAGTGACTGTATAATCTAGGAACATATGATCGGGGGGTTCTAGTGACAGAGATTCCTTTTTAACTGGACTTTCTAGGTTACCTCTTTACTTAATAGCGTTAGAACTTGGGTAGACTCTCCGGTGCAACCTACTCGAGGGTTGTGCTGGGCTTTAGTTAGAATCCCTACACGAGTGTAAGCATAGAGTTAGATAGATGAACAATGCATAGGGACCTTAACTAGCATCGTAACGAAACTGAAATCCTAATATCTATCATCCATCCCCTTCTAAAATCATCTCTATTTCCCTCTCTCTCGCCTTCTCTTTAATCTTTTTCTTATTCACTTTTTTCCAACCAACCTTTCATTTATCTAGGGAATTGCTGTGCGAAATCAACTAGTGCTTAATCAGCAGTCCCTGTGGGTACAGTTCGTCATACTTAGTTGAATCAATATTATTGCCAAAGAGAGAACTTTGGGGAGGTTTGGAGTATTTGTGTGGATGGATGTACATTCATGCTAAAGATGGTTGACCCAAAGAAAAATCATTCTTTATATCATATGTATGTTTAAGGAAGCTCACAAATCAAGTTTGACTTCTAAGTCATGTGCATAGTGTGTTGTTTAAAGGAAGACGCACTATATGACTGATTAGAAGTGTTATGAGTAACCCTTGAAAACATAAACTAAGGAAACTCATATATAAGATTAATCATGTGTATGATTTGTCGGTTTAAAGGAAGGCACGTTGTGTGGTAGTTGAAGATAGTTATGAATTGTTAAGAGAATACCACTAGAAAATTGTAATTTAGTCCAAAGACATAATATGATATTGCACTAGGTATCTCATTGAATGTGCATAAGGTTGCATGTTTTATTTGTTGCATTATGTTACTACACGACTATAAAAATATATGCTTTATTTGTTAAATTAAGTTATGTTCTTTGCTTTTGTTTATATAGCACTCTCAATATTTGCTAATTTAAACAACATCCTCATGCATACTGGCACACACTTTAGTCAATGGAAAAGACATATTAAGGTATTTTTAGGCTGCATGGATCTAGACTTTGTGTTTAGGCACGATCATCCTACACCTTTAACTAGTAATTCTACTGTGAATCAAAAGATGATCTTTGACAAGTGGAAGCAATTGAATCACATAAGTCTTATAATCATCAAGATAGCTATTCCGAAATCTATTAGGGGTTTGATAACTAAGAATAAGGATGATATGACCTTCATTAGGGAGTTAGCAGACTGATTCACCTCAAACAAAAAGGTTGAAACTACCACACTTATAAAGCTAGTGTTCATGCGGTACAATAGTAAGGTTAGCATAAGAAAGTACATAATAGAGATGCCGAAATTGGTTACAAGGCTTAGGACTAAAGTTAGAAATGTTCGAAATGTATGATTGATGCACGTGAGAGAGTAATGTGAATTTTAAAAACTTAATCTTTTTTTATTTTGGAAATATGAGTGCACAGCAGAAAAATAAATGAACAAATAAAAAAACACAAGGATTTTTTATTTGGTTTAATTTGAAGCATTTAGTGACTCTTGCTCCAAGACTCAGGTCCTTGGACCTATCGATGGGTAATCTACTAAATTTTATTTCAGAATCACCGGAAGAGTAATCTGAATACAAGTGATCGAAGGAAGTGTAAAAGATAAGTAATAGATAATTGCAACTTAAATTAAAATCTTGGAGTCGGTGTCACAATGTCTTAGCAGAGTAACAGTGAGGTTGGAGGGTTGATTACGTCAAGGAATGAGCTTGTATATAAGTTATGCATTGTTGCTGGTTGAATAGGGAATTTATAGTGTTGAGGGTGCCCCTAAACTTAATTCTGATCTTGTTGAAATCAGACTTTATCTGCTCCAAAGTCTGTGGTTTCTATCCGCGTGATGGCACCTCCAATCTCTTCGAGGCACCTCCAATGCTCCTCCAAGGGGCCTCCAATGCACTCTAGGGTACCTTCATGTTACAAAACTTTATTCGCTTTAAGGGTGCCTTCGACCTATCCAAGGCACTTCCATTTGAGCTCCGAGGCACCTCCCCACAATTTCGAGCTGCCTCGGATATTGTTCATCCTAAGCTAATTTTTACACATTAACTCTGTAAAAAAGCGTCAATCCATAAAACAAAACATAACCTATAAATGACCCACCAGGTCTTCCTGCCAGTTGTCCGGTCCGACCTGGTGCATTTGACTTAGTGCCCCAAATTTTAAGTTAAATTAAAATAAATTTTAAGTTAAATTAATTTTTTAAAATAATTGTTAAGTTAAATTAATTTTTAAAATAAATTTTAAGTTAAATTTAAAATAAATTTTAAGTTAAATTAATTTTTTAAAATAATTTTTAAGTTAAAATAAATTTTAAAATAATTTTTAAGTTAAATTAATTTAAAATAAATTTTAAGTTAAATTAATTTTTAAAAATAATTTTTTTAAGTTAAATTAATCTTTAAAAATAATTTTTAAGTTAAATTATTTTTTTAAAATGAAATTTAAGTTAAAATAATTTTTAAGATAAAATAATTTTTAAGTTAAAATAATTTTTTATGTTAAATTAATTTTCAAAATATTTTTTAAGTTAAATTATTTTTTTTTAAAATAAAATTTAAGTTAAATTAATTTTAAGATAATTTTTAAGTTAAATTATTTTTTTTAAAATAATTTTTAAGTTAAATTATTTTTTTTTTATTTTTTTTTAAAATTAAATGAATTTTTAAGTTAATTTTTTTTAAAAAAGAAATATTTTTTTTGAATTTTCAATTAAATTAAATTTAATTTGATTTGGTTTAATTTAATTTAATTTAATTTTAATTTTAATTTTAATTTTAAATTTAATTAGATTTAATTTAATTTAATTTGGTTCGGTTTGATTCGATTCGATTTGGTTCGATTTGAAGTTCTTAGTCATCTCACCCGAGCTATGCTTTCAATCAGGGAAACCTATAATTTTTGTGAGTTGAAGTTAAGTTCAATTTTTAACCTTTGGTTTAACTTTGTCTTAGATTCAGGTTTAGCTTTGGGTTCAACAAATAGACATTCTTTGAATAAATTTTTATGCTATGGTGAGTCACTTGGACATCATTAGAGTAACTATGCCTTCGAGGTTTTCCAAATAGTCCTATCCACTGAACTTAGTATAAAACCTTGATCTAACTAGTTAGAATCCGTAAGGGGTAGCTTCAGTTAGTTCCACTAAGTCAAATGCATCATGTCAAAATCATATCTTCCTAGGCATGCATAGACAGAGCTTCCCTAACCTACTATCATCCAAAACTTCACCAGTATCATAGGTCAAGTTAAACTTTTGTCCTTTTTTAATCTAATCCTAATTACCCTGCCGGATAGGTTACTTTTGGAGGTGCCAACTAGTTTGGAGCCTCCCCATGAATTATTGATCTGGGTTAAATTTTAGTTTTGAGTTTATGTCGATTACTTTTATAATTATATTTAACTTGATGGTAGTCTAATTTTTGATAGGTTCTAAAATAGTTTGATTTAGTCAGTCTAGGATTGTGTTTTTTCCTTTTGATTTGGTTTATCTGATTTTACATAAAATATTTTATCTTTGGGTATGTAATATTGGTTAATTCCTACTTGCGTGGTTAAGTATGCTTTCGGAACCCAAGTTTTAGTTTGTTGTTTATGTTGGGTTATTAGTGATATAAATGACTTATTTGTATTTCACTTGTATTCAAGTCCAGATTTATTATAAACAACATTTTGATTATTTAAGATAAGATCTAAATTTTTTGATCTATTTGTAAATTTTTCTAAAAGCTCTTTTAGTTTTTCAATTTCAGCTTTTAGTGTTTAATTTTCCTCTTCAAGTGTTAAAACTTGATTTGGATTTAAATTTTCAATTTGCTCCTTGAGGTGTTGGTTTTCCTCAAGTGATATTTTATTTTCATTTTCAATTGCAGTTAGCTTTCTATCTAAACATGCAATAACTTTAAAAAACTTCTTATTTAAACTAAGATATACCTCCTCGAGACCTTCGGAACGAGTACGAACTCGTGGCTTGATTCGGGTTCGGACTCGTCTTCTGATTCGTCCTATGATTCTGATTCGTCGGCCATCAACGCGAGGTGGCTTTGATGCTTCTGCTCTTCGGCCTCCGATTCCTGTGAAGATGAGTCGTCCCATATTAGGGATGGTAATTTCATCTGAACCCGATGGATGATCTGATATTCGATCCGAATAGAGGAGGGTATGGAGAGACTATCAATACCCGAATACCCGATTAAATAATATATATACATATATTAAAGAAAATTTCCTTTTTCCAAAATCAACTTTCTATTTTTGTTGATATTAGGAGGATATATATATATATATATATATATATATATATTTATATATATCTATATATATATATATATATATATATATATATATATATATATATATATATATATATTTGTTAATGTTAATTTTAATATATTTTTGTTGAATGATAATAGTTTGATAGAAAGAAGAAAAATTATAACTATAGAAGATATCTGATCATTTAATGGGTATGAGCGTACCCATCGGAGATCCTATACCCGATGGGTATGAGAACAGAGGATATAAAATCCGATCCGAGCCCGACCCATTGTCATTCCTATCCCACGTTGCTTTAAGTGCCTTCTTCTTGGTTGTCTTTGACTTATCGTTCTTTAATTTTGGGAACTCGTGCTTGTAGTGGCCCTTCTTGTTGCACTCGAAGAAGGTCACGTTTCTTGGTTCAGTTGTGGAGTTAATCTTCTGTAGCTCTTTTCTGCTGAAGTTCTTCTTCCTCCTGGTGAACATCTTCCTTACCAAGTTCACTAGGTACTCTTCGTCTTCTGAATCTTGGTCAGACTCATCCTCTGGTTCTGGCTTGGTCTTTGTCTTTTACTTGGAGGAACCTGCAAGCAAGGCGATACTTTTCTCAGTCTTGGCGTTAGTTTGCTCGTGTAGCTCAAGTTCACAAAATAGCTCGTCTAATTTTAACTTAGAAAAATTCTTCGAAATCTTATAGGCATCCACGATGGATGCCCACAATGCATTTCGAGGAAACACGTTTAGAGCATACCTGATCAAATCACGATTCTCCATTTGGTGACCTATCGCGTGAAGTCTGTTGAGGATGTCTTTGATCCTCGCGTGGAGTTGACTTGCTGTTTCCCCTTCCTACATTTTAATATTAAATAATCTATTTAGAAGAAGATCACGTTTAGTTACCTTGGTGTCGCTCGTTCCTTCATGTAGTTTGACGAGCTTGTCTCATAGTTCCTTCGCATTTTGGTGTGGGCTCACCCGGTTCAACTCTTCCTTCGTCAACCCGCATTGCAGAGTGTTGAATGCTTTGAAATCCGTCTGGGCTTTCTTCTTTATGTCCAAATTCCACTATTCTGGGTCCAATGGATTTTCGAAGTTGTCGATCGGCGCCTTGTATCCTCTGGTGACGCTAAACCACTGGTCGAAATCAATCTTCAGATAGATATTCATTCTCTTCTTCTAGTAGGGGAAATTGTCACCGTTGAATAGAGGGGGACAGACTGTGCTGAAACCTTCGATTCGAGACATTTTACCTTGCACACAAAAAAGAACAAGAAAAAAATCTCAAGACTTGGTCTTGGATTAGCAGTGTAGGTGAAAGAAAGAAATTTTAAGACTAAATTGGTGTTGCACCAATTCGGTTTAACTTGCTACGAAAAAAATCTAAAAAGGAAACAATACCAGTTTGGATCGTTTCGAAAAACTTAGCAGAAAAAGAAAAAAAATCCACCCCTTTTGTCTGATTGGTGGTTGCACCAAATCAGAGCGGTACTTGCTCTGATATACCACTTGTTAGATCATGAAAGTTGTTAGAGGGGGGTGAATAGCGATCGAAAAAATTTGTAGCAAGATTGTACGCAGCGGAAACAAATGAAAAGACAATGCTAACACTGTTGGATCATATGAGTGCGATAGAGGGGGGAGGTGAATATCGCGCTTTTAAAACTTTTCGTTTACTTTAGAAAATAGAGTCGTACAGCGGAAAGTAGAATGAAAAATTTGTTCGGTTACTTGGTTCGAAGTCTAGGTCAACTCCTACTCCAAGGCCCGCGATCCTTGACCGCACCGATGGGTAATCCACTATAACTCTTCTTTCCGAAAACCACGGAAAGAAGCAGTGCATACAAATGAGTAAGATAGTAACAACCTACTATCTTACTGATAAATGAATACAATGCAAGCTAAAATAATATACCGACAAATGTGAAAGTTGAAGCTTAGGTCGGTACTTCCGGACGGAGTAGCTTGAAGAGTTGTAGATGACTTGTAGCACGAGTAGCTTGCGCAGAGGAGAGCTTTGAGATGATTAGTAAGTGTTGTACAACCTCATACCTCGAGCTTCTTTTTATAAGATCGTCGATGTTCGGTCGATCGATCCCTGGGTTCGGTCGACCGACCCAGCTTCCTTCCTTCCTGGCTGAGATCCGATGTTGATTCGATCTTCGACATTAATTGATCATTAAGGGTTCGGTCGACCAATCCCTTTGTTCGGTCAATCGAACTGGCTCCTTCCCTATTCGTCGAGATTTGCCGTGATTTGCATTTACTGTGCCTTTAATATTGATCGTTCTGTTGACCGATCCTCTGGTTTGGTTGACCAATTAGTGTAGCTTCCTTCTACTTTTGATCATTGCTGATAAATTGACCTGTGCTGAGTCATCCTGGTTCGGTCGACTGATCCCTACATTCGGTCGACCGATCCGGTTGAACCTGCACCACAGAGTTAAGCAAAGTATCCCTGCAACACAAAGGTTAGCACAGTAATATATAATGCATGAGTAATATTAGACAGTAGAACTGTCTTGATCTCAACTTGGAAACCTTCCTGATTTCTTCAGTTGGATTAGCGACCTTAGGTTGTTCCCTTTAGGAACCCGACCCCACTGTCGCTCCTCCAGTTGTTTACCTCAACTTACCTGTCAAACATGGTCCCCCAGACATATTTGGACTTTGCTTGCTCAGTGTTTGATCGCCTGATCCACTAAGACATTTCCTGCAATACTATATTAGCCAACAACAATAATGTAGAATACAATGGTAAACCTAAACCTAGATCTACCGAGATCCGCTGGTCCGGTCGACCACGCGCGGTCGACCGGAAACCATCCGATCAACCTAGCTTGGAGTTCACTCCTTCAAAACTTCTCGTTACCTAAGGTTATCTCCCCCTAGGTTTTTCACCACTTGGCTTCACTCACCAAGACTCAGTATTCGGCTACCCAGGAATCAGGTCCTCCAAACCTATCCGCCTGACTTCCACAATATACCGAGATTTCACTTGTCTCAGTATTCAGCTACCCAGGAATCAGGTCCTCCAGACCTATTCACCTGGCTTCCACGATCTACCGAGATTTCCCTTGCCTAGCCTGCAACTATGACTTCCTTTGCCTAGACTACAACTAGGACTTCCCTAGATCAAGCTCCATACTTAACATACTTAAACATATTTGTCTGACATTAAAACCTCGGAAGTCGATTGCACCAACAAACACAAACTAGTTTTACTTGATTCGGAGCCTTCATCGACTCCTACTCCAAGGCCCGTACTCGTCGAGTGATTTCGTTGGGAAATTCACTAGTAAGCTGTAAAAGGTTACAAATGCAAGTACAAAAACTTAAAAGAAAGAATACCAACAACAAATAAAGGAAAGAAAACTTTTAGCAGCACGTTGTCAGAGAAGCTTCGCAGAGTCGCAACATCGTAGAAGCACAGCGCAGTAGAGCAGTCGTTGGAATACGTTGTTTTTTTTGCTCCAGGGCTAGACCTCCTTATATAGGATGCTCCGGGCGCCTGGATCCCTTCCGGGAGATCGGACCGTGATGTAGGTCCAGCCAACCAGCGCACTCCATATTGTGATGCGATAAGTCTTTGCCTTCCGAGCGCCTGGACCAATTCCGGGTGCTCGAACCAACTCCGAGCGCCCGGACCACCATTTTCCAGAAAGTCCTTCTCCTGCAAGAAAATTTTAGTCTGAGGTAAAAATAAAAGTTATACTACCCTGCAAAATAGAAGTTAGCATGATCATAGTAAAAGAATAGTAATTAGATTCTGTCTCACCGGGACCAGAATCTAGTCACGATCTCAACTTAGATTTTTGAAATGGTTCTAAGTTGGATCGACGCCTACTGTTCCCTCGAACGGGGAACGCATCCTCACCAAGTCACTCCCCTCCAGTGACTTACCTTAACTTACTTGCCAGACACCCAATCAGCCCGTCGACTCGTCTAGACTTCTTGCCAGCTATCAAGTCTGCCCTTTGACCTACCTGGACTTCGTACCAGACATCCAGTCAGCCCGTTGACTAGTCTGGACTTCGTGCCAGCTATCAAGTCAGCCCATCGACCTAGATGGGCTTCGTGCTGGCTATCAGGTCAGCCCGTCGACCTAGCTGGGCTTCGTGTCAGATATCATGTTAGCCCGTCAACCTATCTGGACTTCTCCTGCACACTTCGTCAAAGTGTTAGATCACAATGAAACTAACTTAACCTACTTTATCATTCATCAAAACTTTAGTTAGACCGTCAGTGCTAATCGCACCAATAGATACAATATACCAAACATGATCGCATAATTAAAATTTTACGAGAAATAAGTTTATGCTAGGTATATCTTACAGATGACCTATAACGAGAAGGCCATCAACCATACTGACGTTGTCGAACCTTGCCTCTATTCATATTCACACTGAGTTCCTCAAGACAACTCCTTGAGTACAAGACTTTCCTTCGGAAGTTACTAGCCACGAGTGAAGAAGAGGGATCGAGGAAGAAGAAGAGAAGCACACAAGAGAGAGTTTTTTCCCCTTATGATGGTCACGACAACAAGAGGGACCACCCTATTGTTGGCGGTGGGAAAGAGAGGAGAGGGAGAGGAGGATTCGGTTTCCAAAAGTCAATCAATCAAATAATGAAACTTGTATCTAATTCTCTCCCAATTACATCTATATATAATCCTCTTTAATGAGTTAGATTAGAAATCCTAAATCTAACCCATTATTCCTTAACAAAAAATTAGCCTATTAATCCCTTGGTTTAGTTCATAACTAAACCAAGTTGGTTCATGACTAATTCATGATTAAACCAAATATGATTCAACTCTACCATAAGAGATGTAACCCATCCGCGCTTCCATCAGGACAAATATTTTCATATTTGTCTTATGTATATCCAACCAAACATTTATCTCTTGATCTAAGAATCCTATTCTTTAACTTATTTTACGTCTTTTAGAGACTTGTTAGTGCGTGTGACCCAATAGGTTCTGAGTTTAGCTTGGCCATCCATAATTAAGTACTTAATTATAGAACAATCGTGAGTTGCACCTAGTAGTACATTATAATCCCTAATTAGCTAGAAAATCATAGTTGATCTTAGATCTGATTCTAAACCCTTCATGCCTTATTCTTTTTACTAGTCTTATACCCACTTGGTTTAGGACATGGTCTATGTGTCTATCCCCACTAGACTGACTATGTCACACCTAGCTCAAGTAATACTTCCTCATTCTACGAATTCAAATTACTCATACAAGTGTCTAAGAGTCTCACACTCTTAACATGTGATGATTTGACCAAAGACTTTTGAGTAATAATCCTAATGAGTGGTCATAAAGTATACATCTCCTCGCAAGGAGCGGTAAATCCTCTGTGGGCTATCTAAACATCTTCAGACATTTTGATTTATACCCAATCATCTCGGGTCCACACCTCAAATTGGTGTTTACTTAAGATGTCAAAGTATAAGTCTCCATGACCAAGATGACTTGTATACCTCAAGTCGAAGGAAACTTGTACTCGAGCTGCAGTAAGAGCTTAACAGACATATCCATATATAGATAACCATATGAAGTCTTACAGCGAGTCACTCCAATAAACTAGTTACCATAACTAGCATCTACGTTTAACTCTCGATATCTCAATGTCTCCAGCCAGTGAGAAAACAACTACTTGACGAACTAAGGAGTATAACCCGTGCTAGTCTTACAGAATTCATGATGTCTGAATGCATCAATTCGACGACTAGGGAATTCCAATACGTTAATAATTGCACATGTAGAGATAATCACTAGTTGTGATCCAATCATAATTTCTCTCATGCTATGAATTGTATTATGGACATTCAGTAAATGAGTTAAAGATAATCAAACATATAATATATACTCAAATAGTGAATTTATATTTAGTAAAAATCACAAGGTGATTGCCTTTGGACATCCCTCAAAATCTAACAGGTCAGAGTTGGGTTCGGGTAAGCTTAACTCCAGTTAGCCGGAGAATCACCCAAGTGAAGAGATCAGCTACTAAGGAGCTAATCTGCCACTTAGAAGGTGCCTTCCATGGCCAGAAGGCGCCTTCGATGAACAGTATGAAGACGCCTTCCAACTTTTGAAGGCGCATTCCGATAGCCGTTAGCGAAGATAAAGTTTTATCTTCACACAGATAAAACTTAACCGATTGAAAGCGCCTTGAACCCTCTTGGAGGCACCTTCCACCCTCGGATAAGATTTTCCAGGAGCTATAAAAAGGTCCCTGGAGCTAGGAAAGAAATAACAACTTGAACAACAACTCTTGTACTCTTTCCTAGTCATTTCTGAGCTATCAACGTGTGTAAAAGGCTTCTCCACCTTCAACGAAGGAGTTTCCTAGTGAGCTTTTCAACGCCTTGGATTAACCACCACCTAGGTTATAACCAAGTAAAACTTTGACTTTTTACCTTATCCTTTAAGTTTTTTTCATTAATGTATATTGTCTATATATTTACTTAATTTAATTGTGCATCCTTGCTAAGAAAAGCAAGAGCTTCATTTTAACTTTGATCGTAGGCAAGTCACTCCCCTTTTGTCGGCCCCACTACACCAACAAGTGGTATTAGAGCTCAGCCGCTTTAGAAGGACTAACCGTCAACTGAAGTACAAAGACGATGGTCGGACCTAGCATCCACCCACCAGTATTTGAGGGGGAGTTTGCATTTTGGAAGCGACGAATGGAGGTATTCTTTAAGATAGATTTTATTTATTAATAATGAAATATGGTTTTGAAGCATCAAAGAACAATAATAGAAATGAAATCAAAGAGCACCTCTGGACCAAAAAGCAGCGCGACGAGCTTATGGAAAATGGTAAGGCTAAATTTCACCTAATAAGCATACAACCGGTTGAGGAATTTGACAAAATTGGCAACTACAAGAATGCAAAAGAACTTTGGGAAAAGTTCTTAAAACTCTATGAAGAACCAAAAGAAGCCGAATCTAATTCCTCGATGGACACCGAGTTGTCGCCCAAAGAACCTGGGGCCGAGAAAATTACCAAAATAGCATTAATAGTCGAATACCTACATGAGATAAGAATCGATGAAGGGGGAGAGTCTTCAGAAGAAAGCAGCGACGAAGGGGGAGTATCAGACAACGAAATCATAACGGTAAGTAAGGTACATTCTCGACCTCATGAGGAATTATTTGAATTCATTAAAATACTTTCTAAAAATATGATGTATTTATAAAAAGAGAATGAAAAGTTAGAATTGACTTTAACAAATGCATGCAATCTGGAAGACTTTGATAAATTAAAATTTAAAAATGATAAATTAAAAGATAAAATAAAATGGCTAGAAAAAGACAATTCACGCTCAAATTCTTTACATGCTCCAGAAAGAAATTACAAATATCATTGAAAGCTTAACGAGTATTTTAGATATCATAAGGGTCAAATTACAAAAGTAAAAAGACAATTAATTCTCAGAAAATATTTGATTAACCCAGTAGGACATAACTTATTTTGAGTTCCTAAATCTTGTTTAGATAATTAAATAAATTTTTATTTGTGTGCCTAAATTATGTTGATTTTATTAGATAAAGTAATGCATGCTAGAAATTTAATTTACCTGATTTATTATACTTGTTCTATATATAGATAATATTTTGCAGACAAAAAAGATAAGGGTCTATTGCTAAAAACCAAGTCGTTCTTATCAACTAAATTTAAAATGAAGATTCTTGGTGATTCATCCTTTGTATTAGGCATACAAATTATTCGTGATCGTTCAAAGAGTACACTTGGACTATCACAAAAAACCTACACAAAAAAGGTGCTCATTCGGTATGACATGCAAAATTATACTTTTAGTGGCACTCCTATGTCAAAAGTGTTGGTGCGGGAAACATCTGACGATCAAACCAAAGTTTTGATAATGACAAAGGATTCAAAATTAAGGTTATTTGTTATCTAATGTGTTGAATGAGCTTGCAGGAAAAGTCTTAAGGTATCTTAGGCAAAAGTCCTAGCTACGGTTAGGCAGGCAGGAAAACCCTAAGGGGGTGGTAACCCTAGGTCATAGGGGATGGTAACCCTAGGCGGAAAGACTTGGCAAGCCGAGGTCTTCGGGCAAAAGTCTTAGAGTCGGGGACTCTAAGTGAAAAGTCATGGTGTCGCGAACCAGGTGAAAGTCTGGGCGGGTCGGGGAGCGGGCGTTCCGCGAAAAGACCTGAAGACTCGGGCGCTGAGCAAAAGTCCAGTCGGTTTGGAGGACTGGACTGACAACAAGTATACTCTCCTGAGTGGATTAGGTGAGAACGCATTCCTTGCTGAGGGAACAGTAGGCATCGGTTCAACCTAGGATTTTCGGTCAGAAATCCGAAGTCAGAACTAGACAGCCCGGTGATTGTCAAACATCTTTTTATATTCATTATTATGTGCTAATTTTATGTTGCAGGGTATTTTTGGGACTAACTTATCTTGCAGGGACAAAGGAACAAACTTTGCCTCGGATGAACAGTACCCGAGGCACCTTCCATGGAGCCTGGAGGCGCCTCGGGTGAAAGGCAGAAGGAGTGCGCGCAGCGAAGCTGGAGGCGCCCTCAAGGAGTGCTGAGGCACCTCGGACGGCGTTGGAGGTGTTAGATCGAGATCGCGCTAGAGGGGGGGGTGAATAGAACTCGTGGCTTTCACTCGTTTTGGATTCTAAAAACGTTTGAGTTAAAGCAGCGAAAATATAAAGGAACACAACGCAAACACAAGGTATTTACTTGGTTCGGAGTCTGTGGCGACTCCTACTCCAAGGCGCACACTGGTTGAGCGTTTACGTTGGGAAACAACTATAATTTAAAAAAGGATTACAAATTAAGTACAATCAACAATAGTAAAATATACCAACGACAAACAAGAAATAGTAGATTCAGAGCTCCGGGTCGTCGGCGTCAAGTTGTAGCTTCGTCAGAACTTCTCGTTAGCAGCTAGTTGCATAAGGATTGCTTGGAATGTGATGCTACTGCTGCTGCCTCGAGACTGCCTTTTATTGGGCGTTGAGGGCGCCTCCAATGCCCCATGGAGGCACCTCGGACCCAGAATTATATCCCGAGTTGATCGCTGTGATAAGCCTTCGCCGTTGCCTCTTATCCTCCTGAGGGCACCTCCAATGCCCCATGGAGGCACCTCCAAGAAGCAGTCCAAGGCGCCTCCAAGCTCTATGGAGGTGCCTCCAGCTCCTCTGCGCAGACAGCTCATCTTTGCACCGAGGCACCTCCATGCTCCATGGAGGCGTCTCGGACACTGTTCATCCGAGGCTTAGCTTGTTCCTTTTGTACCTGCAAGACACGTTAGTCCTAAAACAACAACATACCCTGCAAGACAAAGTTAGAACAAATATAAACATGATAAATAAAGTGATCGACAGTCATCAGACTGTCCGGGCCTGACTTCGGATTTCCCACCAAAAACCCTAGGTCGACTCGACGCCTATTGTTCCCTCTATGGGGAACGCACCCTCACCTACTCCCCTCAGGAGAGATTACCTGATGCCATTCCGGTCCTCCAGACCGACTGGACTTTCTGCCTAGGGTTACCATCCCCTAGGACCTAGGGTTACCGCCCCCTAGGATTTTTCTCCACCTAGGGTTACCACCCCCTAGGACCTAAGGTTACCCCCCTTAGAGTTTTCCTCCACCTAGGGTTACCACTGTTGGAATGTATACTGAAAGCCTAAGCTTTTGTAAACATTTATTTTGAATAAAGAATCAGATTTGGTCAAATTGTCTACATTTAGTTGTAGTTGTTCAATTAATTTATATTGTAGATAACATAGTATGTGGTGCCACATACAGAAGAGGATGTTATCAGTACCTTATAAATTATAAACAGTAGCTCACGACCAAAATGGAAAGGAACAAACCATTGGAAGGTCGTAGTGTAATTAGGTATAAGTTTATCTTGACTATATAATTACACTAGTACACTTAGAGTGTATTGAGTAGGACCATTAGAGGTCGTTTCTTTTATACTGACTTTATAAAGAAACAAAGACCTCAGTTATTATGGAAGTGTGTACTCTTAATCCTAATATAATAACAAGCACATATATTTGATATTTATTTCTTTAATTTATCAATGGGTGAGATTTAGTTCGATAAATCAATAAGCTCGATAAGTTGGGAAATGATATTACTTATAGTGTGTGTTGTTGATTATAGAAGGAAATTGTGTCCTAGTAATCTAGGTTGATAATGTCCCCAAGATGAGCTCATAAAGATTGTCATGTTAAACCCTGCAGGTGGACTTAGTCCGACATGACGATAAGGTTGAGTGGTACTATTCTTGGATTAAGATATTAATTAAATGAGTTGTCAGTAACTCACTTAATTAGTGGACATTTGACATCTTAAACACAGGGAGACTAACACATTCATAATAAGAAGGGGCCCAAAAATGTAATTTGGGATTGGTGCGGTAGTTCAATAATAGTTCTCTAGTGGAATGAATTATTATTGATAAAATTAAGTTGTGTGTTCGGGGGGAACACGGGATGCTTAATTTTATCGGGAGACCAAAATCAATTCCTCCTCTCGGTCCCTATCGTAGCCTCTTATTTATAGAGTACTATACCCACCTATACCCACCTTCGTACCCATGATATAGGGGTCGGCCAAGCTAGCTTGTGGTTCAAGCTAGGGCCGGCCAAGCCTTGATTCATGGGTGGCCGGCCCTAGCTTGAACCCAAGCTTAGGTGGTCGGCCCCCATTAAATTAAAAGGAATTTTAATTTTAAATATTTCTTATGTGAAAGATATAATTTATTGGAGAGATTAAAAATTAAAATATCTCTTTTAAAAGGATCTACAAAAGATTAAAGAAAGAGATTAGATCTCTTTCCTTATTTGTAGATTAGAAAGATATTTTATTTTTCTTCTTTATAAATTATTCACATGTAGAATAATTAAAATTATAGAAATTTCTTTTTTATCAACCATGAAGGGATTTTAAAAGGAAATTTTATTTTTTAAAATTTCCGAAGACAAATAAGGAATTTTAATTGGTGATTGAAATTACTTTGTTTAGTCTTGTTGATGTGGCCGGCCATATACAATTGATTAGGAAATTTTATTTAATTTTTCTTAATTAATTGTTATCAAGGAAAGTTAAGGAAATTTTATTGTAATTAAATTTCCTTATTTGTCAAAGCCAAGGAATATAAAAGAAGGGGTTGGGGTGCCTTCATGAGACGCAACTTCTATTATTTTCTCCCTCTTTTCCTTGGTGTTGTGGCCGGCCATCCTCTCTCCCTCTCTTCCTCTTTGTGGTGGCCGAAACTCTTCTTTGTTTGGAGCTCTTGTGGTGGCCGGATACTACTTGGAGAAGAAGAAGAAGAAGGAGAGAAAGCTTGCATCTCTTGGAGCTTGGTTGGTGTTTTTTCTTCATCCTTGGTGAAGCTTTTGATTTGGCCGAACCTAGCAAGGAGGAGAAGAAGGTGCTTTGGTGGTTTCTCATCTTGGAAGATCGTTGCCCACACAACGTCCGAGGTTAGAAGAGGAATACGGTAGAAGATCAAGAGGTTTTTCTAAAAGGTATAACTAGTATTTTTCCTTTCCGCATCATACTAGTTATTTTTGGAAATAAATACCAAATACAAGAAGCATGCGATTCTAGTATTTCGAATTTATTTTCGATGTTGTGTTCTTTGTTATTTTTTCTTTTCCTTGTGATTTGATTGTTCCTTTCGGTTAACCTAAAGTTATTTTAGGAAATTAAATATTAGATTTCCTTAAAAGGTTTTGTCTAGTCGGTGGTGATTGCTCCCATATCTAAGAAGGTCATGTGCCTCGCCACGTCAGTACTGGGAACCAATTATGGAAATTAATATTTAATGGAATTAATAACTTAGATGATTTGGATCGAACGTGTTAAGTTCCGCAGGAGATCCAAGTCAAAACCTAAAAGAACAAATATATTAAACTTTGGATCAAACGTGTTAAGTTCCGCAGGCAATCCAAGTTTAATTTAAAAGAACACATGGTAGCTAAGAAAAGGTTCAGACCTTTGTACAAAATTTTTGTACAGTGAAACCATTAGGTTTTCCGAGTAACAACCAACAACCACCCCCTTGGACCTAAGGTTACCACCCCTTAGGGTTTTCCTCCACCTAGGGTTTTCACTTTGCCTAACCGTAGCTAGGACTTTTACCTAAGACCTCATTTAAGCACGTTAGATAACAAGGAATCTTAACTTTGAATCCCTTTGTCATTATCAAAACCTAGGATCGATCGTCGAATGCTTCCCCACCAATAATCTCCACCTTTTTTATTATGGCAACAAAAATTCAAAGTTAAGAAAATAATGTCATAAAAAGATAAGCATGAAAAGACAAGCATAAAATTAAGTGTAGAGTTCCCCCTTAGTAAAAACTTAAGTATAAAGACTCCCCCTTAATAAAAGCTCCCCTTGAATTCAAAAATTTCTATTCTTAAATTTTCTTAACCTTTCTTTGAATTTTCTTATATTCTCCCCCTTTGCCATATATCAAAACTAAACAAAAGAGTAAAGGATAAGTTGAGTATAAGCCTTAGCTTGTTGTGAGAAATAATAATTTTTATCCATAACAACTTTAAGAAGATAGATGAAAAGTTTAGCTTGAGAAAAAACTTTTAAATAGAGGGGAAAACTTTGATAAACACTTAGCTTTTTAGAACGGATTTTCTTGTAAAACTTTTTTTTGCTAAGTGAAATTGGAAGATTCATTACATGTGTAAAGGGAAAACTTACTGAGAAGGATTAAGTTTGAAACATACTTTAGCTAAGAAAAACTATTTTTGACTTTGAAGAGTAACTTAGCTAATTTTGAAATAGTTTTGAAAAATTACTTAGTAAAATTTGAAAAAGTTTTTGAAGAGAAACTTAGCTAAACTTTGAAAAAGCCTTTTTGAAATACTTAGTTAAATTTGAAGAACAACTTGACTTTAAAAAGATATTGATAAAAGCTTAGTTAAGATAATAAACAGTTTAAAGCTTAATTAAAAAACTTATTTTCCTGGATAAAAATAATTGGATTTGCTTTAACTTTTTAAAGAGTTTAACTGTCAAATAAAAACTTGGCTTGACTCCACTCACTCCCCCTTAATTAATGCCAAAATAAATCCCTAGGGTCCTAGAGTCCAAGCATGTAATATATAAAAACATAATAGGTATTTTATAGTTTCCTAATTTTCCATCTCACCCATTTTAGGTTATCAAGCATGTTCAACTTATGAGTGAGTGTGAGATGGAATTCTGTTTATTTTAAATTGATATTGAAAATAAGTTTGAGTATGACTTTTAAATGAGTAAAACATTTAAAATTTTGAAAATTGAGTTTGAAATTATAAATTGAACATATGGTTTGAAAATTAGTTATGATTTAAAAATTAATAATCATTAGAATATAATTATGATAACAAATCAGATTTTGAGATAATTTTTAAATTGATTTTCAAATGGATTTTTAAAATATTTTTAAAATAATTTTTAAAATGATTTTCAAAGGATTTTAAAATAATTTTTAAATGATTTTCAAAAGGATTTTTAAAATAAGTTTTAAATGATTTTCAAAGGAATTTTAAAAATAATTTTTAAATGATTTTCAAAGGATTTTTAAATAATTTTTAATTTATTTGATTGAGCTAAATACATTTGATTAATTAAGTTAAGATTGTTAATTATTAAATTAATTATGTTAATTATGTTAATTATTTAAATTGAGTTAATTAAGTTGATTAAATTGAATTTAATTAAAGTTAATTAAGTTGATTTATCTGATTTTATTTGATTAAATTGAATTAATTAAAATTATTTTAGACTAAGTTCAACCTAGTTCCATCTCACCCGATTCTAAGTTATCAATCAGTTAATCTTAACTAATTTTGTGAGATGGTTATCTTTGATTTAGATTATTTCTAAGGATTAATTTACATTTGAGTTAAACTTAGATTTTCCAATTAGTCAATTAAATACACATTTTAAAGATGGGTTCCCAGGTCGTGGCGAGACACTCGGCCTTCTTGGGTATGGGATCATCCACCACTTCCTAGACAGAACCGCTCAAAGAAATTATATATTTAATTTTCTTTTTGAAATTCCTAGGTTTAACTACCAAGTGTAAATCACGTCTAGGTTCTTAATCTAGCCTAATCTAAGCATTTAATAAAAGTAGGAAAGAAAAATAAGGCAATCATCAAACAATTTTAAAAATGGTCTTTTTATTTGCTCCCCCTGGATCATAGCCTCGATATGGTCTATCAAGGTAATGGATTTGATCCTTGGGGATCCAATAGTATCCAAGTTTGACTTGATTAATCAGGTTTGACTAGGGGACTCATGCTTGGACTACTTTTCTCTTTGACCGATTTACTAGAGACAGATAGGATTTGTATTTGTGTTTGGTCTTAAATCCAAGTCCGGATTTGTTGTAAACGGCTCGCTGTTTTCCAAGAATCAAATCAAGACTCTTGGAATCCAAGGTGAACTGTTCTAACGTGTCGTTAAGTTCTTTAACTTGAGTTTTCAATTTGGAATTTTCTTCCTCAAGTTGTTGGACTTGGGTTGAATTGCCAATTTGAACTATCTCAGTTAAGGGACTTGAGTCAGTTACTTCCTTAAGGGTTGTTACCTCCTTTTGGAGTGACTTGACCCGGACGTTGGATTTAGCCAATTTCTTTAATAGGTAAGGAACTAAACTTTCTAAATTATCTATGCCAAAAATTAATGAGCTTACAGTGGGTTTTGGCCCTTTGGAAAGGGATATGGATCCATGGCTTTGCTCGGACTCAGTTTCTGATTCGCTCTCATTTTCTGAATCGGACTCGGAATCGGTTTTGACGATGTTTGCTTGCACTGGTAACGCGAGGAAGCTTGCTGGTTCTTCTTCATCCGACTCGGATTTATCTGACCAAGTTTCCTTTAATGCTTTCTTTCTTTGTTGCTTCTTATTTGGGCAGTCCGACTTGTAGTGTCCCTTCTGGTTACAGCCGTAGTAGGTGACTCCAGTCCTGTCCTTCGTGTTTGTTTGAGTCACCTTTTTCAATTTGCATATCTTCTGTACGAGTTTTATCAGTTCAGAAATAGCCTCATCGTCGTCTTCTACGTCTGATTCATCTTTGGATTTGAGTTTAGTTTTACGCTTTGGTTTAGTTTCCTGGGTTCTGCTTGTACCTGCAATTAAGGTAATACCCTTCTCAACTGGGCATGCATTAGTCTGCTCATGTAATTCAAATTCATATAACAGTTCATCTAATTTAATAACAGAAAAGTCCTTAGAGACTTTGTAGGCATCTACCATGGATACCCATAACGTATTCCTCGGAAAGGCGTTTAAGGAATACCTGATTACATCCCTGTTGTCGACCTTTTGCCTGATCACATGTATCTGTAACGCCCGAAAATTCTCAAAACTGTTTTAGAAATATAGTATGATTTTCTGGAATTTTTAGATATTTTTCCGGCATTTTCCGAGTAGCGGAAGTAGCAAAAATAAATATAAACGAAAACGGCCTAAGCGGGAATCGAACCCGAGACCTATGTTTTAAGGGATGATGTTAGTAACCAGTGAACCCAGCAGGGCCGTGCTGAGAGAAAGGAGAAACATCTATATTTATGTTAGAGTTGACCGGAATTACCACTTAATATAAATAAAAGGGTTAAGTAGGTTTGGGTTATTTTGCTTGGTTCGGCAAACTCCTCCCTCTCCAAACCCTCAGCGCCGACGCCACCACCTCCTCCTCCTCCTCCTCTCCCGGCGCCCAAACCCAAGGACTCTCGGCTCATCTTCCGGCAACGACTCCAACACGAAAGAGGTTCTTCTCCGCGAGAGGAACGCGAAGACGTGAGCAGGTCATCGAGAAGGTCATCTCCACCGGAATTCTAGCGAATAGAATTGTAAGGAATTTAGCGTACGAGGTAAGAAACCCCTCACCTGCAGTATAATAGCTTTCGTTTGATTGCATACTGTTAGATTTAGCTATATGCAGGTTTTTCGGCACATAGGGTGTGTTTTAACCCTCCTCGAGGATTTAGGGATCTAGTTGAACACCTCTAGACGGGTCGGACACGTTGTTCTCCTTTAGTTGGAGATTCTAGACGTTGTCGGGTGCCTAGAGGTGATCTCCCTATTAGAGGAGAGAGTTGGAGCACACCAAGTGTTCGGTAAAATGTTAGTGTAGCTAAATACCACCTCAGTTATGTTTAATAGCTCAGTTAGATGCATTAGAGGCATTTAAACCAGCACATTAGTTTAGTTCAGTTTTATGGGACTACGGTCCAATGGGTGGGCTCCCACACTCGCCTCTAGGTTCAGATAACCTAGCTCTAGGTTCAGATAACCTAGAAACAGCATGTTATATCAGTTAGCTATAGATATCAGTATTTTATTTTCAGTGGCACTGTACTGGATTAGATATCCATTGGGTTGGACTCCCACAGTCGTCCCTAGGTTCAGATAGCCTAGACAACCCTGCTAAATTCGGGACTTGCAACCCCGGGTCTAGTAGGGATGCGCGCACAGCAAGTACAGTTGCCGGGCCCAACAGCATGTTTAGTATTTTCACTTATTATGTATTAGATTTCAAAACTCAAAATCAGTGATGCTAGTTGAGTTTGTTTCCAGTTACAGATTTAGTTCCAGTTAGTTTAGCCTATATTCAGTTCAGTGCTTATTTGGTTGCTTTGCCATGATTCAGTGCTTATGCCATGCTTATATGTTATGCCTTACGATTTCAGTATGTCATGTCTTAGCAAGTTCAGCGCATATTTTCAAATAGCATGATTTAAAAACATATTGCATCGAATGCATGATTTTGTGAGGTAGATGGTTTCTTACTAAGCTTTAAGCTTACAGATTCTACTTTTCCTTATACTGCAGATAAAGGTAAAGGAAAGATGGACTAACAGAGGAAGCTGGAGGGCAATGCAAAGATGGTGTGTGTGGCAGGAACTGGAATCAAAGGTCCTTAGGGGACTTAGCAAGTTTAACTAATTAGAACTCTAGCAATTTTTACTTTCATACACTTTCAATTGTTAAATGTGTTTAGTAACTTAAAATGCCATGAACCAGTGAACCTTACTCTAGCTTAAGTCTAAAATTGTTATTACATGTTGTTAGAATAGTTATCATGCATGGGATAGTTGATAGGTGGAGTCTTGGCACAACCCAGGGGCTGAAATCAGACTACGGTCGATCGGTCTCAGAACCGATCGGATCTAGGGGACTTATTGCTCTTAACGACCCTAGCACCAGCCAAGCATACAAGGTTAGACCACTCCAACCATAAAACCCATGGTGATACATGTCTAACAATAATTGAGTGTCGGTTCAACACCAAAGATTTTTCAACTCCAACCAGTACACACGATCGGTCCGACCGATCAGTGAGGTCCTGGATCGGTCGGCAGACCGATCCAGGTGCGTATAGAAGCGAAAGAAGAAGAGAAAGCTTTTGGATCGGTCTGCTGACCGATCCAAAGACTTCTACCGTGCCAGTATCAAGCTGGATCGATCCCGTGATCGATCCGACAGCCCAATCGATCTGTGGATCGATTGAAATGCCTGATTACAGCTAGCAGGTCATCCGGGAGGCATAGGTTGTCTCCCCTAGCAAGTGTACAACTCCTAGGTACACCCAGAGCATTAAGTTTTGATCAGTTTAGTAGAAAAATTTTAATTAGTCTAGCTTTCCGCACAGTATAGTTTAGCATTATTGTGACGATTCGCCTTACAGCCTAGTAGTAGAAGGTGGGTCGTTACAGAGTGGTATCAGAGCAGTATTCCATACTTCCTACACACACATCAGCATTGTACCTGCAGCTTCCAAGTAAGAACACCTCTACTTTATTTATGCTTCTTGTTTATTATTACAGTTCATGTTTATATACCTACTGCTTGTTAGTATGTGATAGTTTAAACATGATATCAGTAGTTAGATAACTGTGATAGTGTTAGTTATACCTATGTCCTCTATGTCTTTAGAAATGGCACGAGGACGCCCAGCTAGGAGGGCACTAGCTACTGAGCCCCAGCAAGAGGCAGGCAGTTCAGTGCCTCCTCCAGACCTTACGGCACTAGTGGCTCAGTTACAGCAGCAGCTCGCTGAACAGCAACAGGAGATAGCCACCTTAAAGGCTAATCAGCAGAATACCCCCACAGTCACCCCGGAACCGAATCTGACGACTCCAGAAGTCTTAGAGGTTCCCCCAGCTCAGCCTACAGCGCCAACACCGGCACCAGTACCAGCACCAGCAGTCCCAGCAGCTGAGCCAAGAAAGGAAGCCTATCTGATCCAGTGGCAGCGAGTCAAGCCAGAGAACTTCTCAGGCACTAGTGAACCATGGGATGCACAAGCCGGTTCAAAACACCGGAGAGCACGATGGAGCTTCGGGACCGCCGAACACGAGAAGGTGAAGTGTGCCTCCTACTGCCTGGACGCACGCATGTGGTGGGAAAAATCGAACGAAGCGCCCAGTGAACCGGATGACATGGGCCGACTTTGAGAAAGAATTCTTTGAGGAGTTCTTTCATATGTTACAAACCGCCACTATGACGAGTTCACCGAGTTTCGCGGCAACCTATCGATTGAGGAAGCCGTGAAGAAATTCAACAGGTTAGCTCATCTATCAGCACGGAAAAGGAACGGATTAGGTTGATGCTCAAGATGCCGAGGCCGAGATAGAAGTGAACGTGGCCGGTGGCATACATAGGCCACAAACCACAGAGGAGTTGGTGAGCAGTGCCTTGACCACAGAACACTACCAGAACAGCATGAAGCAGCAGAGGCAAGTCCAAGGAAACTCTCACACTCAAAAACAGCAAGGCCACAGCTCTAACTGGAAAGGGAACTCCAACAACAAGCGCAAATCGTGGAGTGACTCAAAAGGAGGACCATCTAGCAAGCGACCCAATTATCCAAAGTGTGCCACTTGTGGGAAATTTCACCAGGGGTTTGTCGCAAGGGCACACGAGGATGCTGAATGTGGACAAGAAGGGCACATGGCCAAACAGTGCTCGAACAAGACCGGTCTTCCTCAGCCACAGCAGATTCAGATGCAGGCCAGCCAGCGCGGTTACATCGATGCAGTCGCTCTAGAAGGTCCACTTATCAGCCAGAGCCGATTAGAAGCCCCTCCAGCTATGGCGAATGCGAGGATCTACTCACTCACCGGAGAGGACGAGCAAATGCCTCGACAATCGTCACAGTCGATTAGCATTTTCAAGATAGTGCTCTTTCTATTTGACATCTGGGCAACCCATTCATATATAGCCGGGATGTTCTCCGAGAAATTAGAAATACCCCGAGGTACTCGGTGGTCAGTTGCACTACCTTCAGGAGAGGTCATGGCATCGACGCCTTGGCTCGAGGGCGCGATCGTTATAGCATCGAACTCTTTTGTGATCGATCCTGCTGAAATGACCACTCCGACGTCATCCTTGGAATGGACTTCCGATCAGATACGGTGCTTCCATAGAGTGCCGTAAGCGAAAGTCGATTCCAACCCGAAGCACGCTCGAGTACATCGAGAACCAAAGAGAAAAGCCGAAAATTTCTCTCAGCTGAAGGCACGAAGTTGATGGATTCGGGATGTACGGGGTACCTAGCACACGTAGTCACTACAGGACGAGGACCAGCAGCTAGCAGAGGTCCGAGTTGTATGTGACTACCCAGCCTTTCTGAAGAGTTACCAGCCTAGCACCGGCGGAGATTGAATTTGAGATAGAGCTCTTCCCAAGACCAATCCTATTTCCAAAGCGCCTACCGCATGGCTCCAGAACTGAAGGAACTTCATGAGCAGCTACAGGAGCTACTTGACAAGGGCTTCATCGGCCCTAGTCACTCACCATGGGAGCACCTGTGTTGTTCGTGAAGAAGAAGGATGGAAGCATGCGGCTATGTATAGACTACAGAGCACTGAATCAGGTCACGATCAAGAACAGGTATCCTCTTCCCGAATAGATGACCTGTTCGACCAGTTAAAGGGAGCAGCAGTGTTCTCTAAGATTGACCTCGGATCGGGATATCACCAAGTCGAGTCAAGGAGGGTGATATACCGAAGACAGATTCAGGACCAGATACGGACATTACGAGTTCGTAGTCATGCCTTTTGGCGTGACAAATGCTCCAACTACATTCATGGATCTCATGAATAGAGTATTCAGGGAGTATTTAGATCAGTTTGTTATTGTGTTTATCGATGACATTCTTATCTACTCAGGAACTCGGGAAGAACACTCAGAGCACCTGAAACTAGTATTGCAGACCCTTCAGCAAAACCAGCTATACGCCAAGTTGAATTTTGGCTAGATCAGGTGTCCTTCCTGGGCCACATCATCTCAAAGGATGGTATTATGGTAGATCCCAGCAAGATAGAAGCGGTAAGTAACTGGAAGAGACCTAAGAACGCCAGTGAGATCAGGAGCTTTCTGGGATTAGCAGGATATTACAGAAAGTTTGTAGAGGACTTCTCCAGATAGCCTCCCCACTGACTCTTACCAGAAAGAACAGAAATTTCAGTGGACAGAGGACTGTGAGAACAGCTTCAGTGAGCTAAAAAGGAGATTGACCAGTGCTCCCATTTTGGCTCTACCAGACGACACCAGCAGCTTTGACATCTATAGTGATGCCTCTAAGTTGGGACTAGGAGCAGTACTGATGCAAAATGACAAGGTGATCGCCTATGCCTCCAGACAACTCAAGGATTATGAGAAGAATTACCCTACTCATGACCTTGAACTTGCAGCAAAGAGTGTTCGCTCTCAAAATTTGGAGACATTACTTATATGGAGCTCGGTGTAGAGTGTATATGGATCATCAGAGTCTAATTCTTCACTCGAAGGATCTGAATATGCGACAGATGGCTTGAGCTGGTCAAGGACTACGATGTAGACATCCTCTACCATCCGGGAAAGCCAATAAGGTAGCAGATGCCCTTAGCAGAAAATCCAGCGCTACCTTATTATCTCTTACGACCATGTCACCGCCCCTATAGAGGAGATCGTAGATTTCGGCCTTGAACTCATCGTTGGACAGCTCTCTACTATGACCTTAGAGTCCACCTTGCTTGGTGATATTCACCACCAGAGCGGGACCACGAAATTCAAAATCAAGCAAGGTCTAGCGTAATCGGGAAGTGGAGAATTGAGTGTCCGATAAGCGGTGTTGTATTTTGGTGATGACTCATGTTCCGGATCGGGAGGAGCTACGGGATGATTTTAGATGAGGCTCACATGACTCCTTATGTGATGCATCCAGTTCCACCAAAATGTATCAAGACCGAAGAACGGTGGCTCGATGAAGCGAGACATCGCCAGATATGTTAGCATCTGCCTCACCTGTCAGAGGGTCAAGGCAGAACATCAGCGACCAGGAGGAGTTCTGCAACCTATACAGATCCCAGAATGGAAGTGGGAGGATATTTCTATGGACTTCATAGTGGGACTACCCAGAACCACGAATGGTTTTGATGCCATCTGGGTAATAGTCGACAGGTTGACTAAATCAGCCCACTTCTTAGCTATTAGAATATCCTACTCCATAGAGCAGCTAGCTCAGTTGTATCTCAAGGAGATTGTCAGGCTGCATGGAGTCCCACGGACCATTATATCAGACAGAGATAGCAGATTTACATCACACTTCTGGAAGTGTGTGCAGTCAGCTATGGGCACCCAGTTAAAATTCAGCACAGCCTTCCATCCTCAGACAGATGGTCAGACGGAGCGAGTAAACCAGGTACTCGAAGATATGCTCCGAGCTTGTGCCCTAGATTTCAAGGGAAGTTGGTGCAAATATCTGAGTCTAGCAGAATTTACATACAACAACAGTTATCAGGCCACTATCGGCATGGATCCTTATGAGGCACTCTATGGGCGGAGGTGCAGATCACCAATCTGCTGGTATGAGAGTGGTGAACATAAAGAACTAGAGCTTCAGACAGATCTAGTAGCAGATACCACAGCAGCCATACAGCAGATTCGCCAGAGAATAGAGACAGCACAGAGCCGTCAGAAGAGCTATGCCGATACACGACGCAGACCCCTAGAGTTTTCAGTTGGGGATATAGTTTTCCTCAGAGTAGCTCCCATGAAGGGAGTCATGCGTTTTGGGAAGAAAGGCAAGCTAGCTCCCAGATATGTGGGACCCTACCTTATCACGAAGAGAGTGGGCAAGGTAGCATATGAGCTAGAGCTACCTCAGGAGATGTCAGCTGTCCACAACGTATTTCATGTCTCCATGCTGAAGAAGCATATTCCAGACGCCACCCAGGTGATTGAGCCCCAGTTGGTACAAGTCCGTGATGATCTCAGCTATGACAGTCGGCCTATTCAAATAATAGACCGAGCAGTAAAGAAATTACGGAACAAGGAGGTACCATTAGTCAAAGTCAGCTGGCAAAATCACACAGCAGCAGAGGCGACTTGGGAGACAGAGGCCAGCATGAGACAGAAGTATCCAGAATTGTTCTAAGTTCGAGGACGAACTTTTATAAGGTATGGGGATTGTAACGAAAATTCTCATCAAGTTTTAGAAATATAATGATTTTTAGAATTTTTAGGCATTTTCCGAGTAGCGGAAGTAGCAAAAATAAATATAAACGAAAACGGCCTAAGCGGGAATCGAACCCGAGACCTATGTTTTAAGGGATGATGTTAGTAACCAGTGAACCCAGCAGGGCCGTGCTGAGAGAAAGGAGAAACATCTATATTTATGTTAGAGTTGACCGGAATTACCACTTAATATAAATAAAAGGGTTAAGTAGGTTTGGGTTATTTTGCTTGGTTCGGCAAACTCCTCCCTCTCGAAACCCTCAGCGCCGACGCCACCTCCTCCTCCTCCTCCTCCTCTCCCGGCGCCCAAACCCAAGGACTCTCGGCTCATCTTCCGGCAACGACTCCAACAAGAAAGAGGTTCTTCTCCGCGAGAGGAACGCGAAGACGTGAGCGGGTCATCGAGAAGGTCATCTCCACCGGAATTCTAGCGAATAGAATTGTAAGGAATTTAGCGTACGAGGTAAGAAACCCCTCACCTGCAGTATAATAGCTTTCGTTTGATTGCATACTGTTAGATTTAGCTATATGCAAGTTTTTCGGCACATAGGGTGTGTTTTAACCCTCCTCGAGGATTTAGGGATCTAGTTGAACACCTCTAGACGGGCCGGACACGTTGTTCTCCTTTAGTTGGAGATTCTAGACGTTGTCGGGTGCCTAGAGGTGATCTCCCTATTAGAGGAGAGAGTTGGAGCACACCAAGTGTTCGGTAAAATGTTAGTGTAGCTAAATACCACCTCAGTTATGTTTAATAGCTCAGTTAGATGCATTAGAGGCATTTAAACCAGCACATTAGTTTAGTTCAGTTTTATGGGACTACGGTCCAATGGGTGGGCTCCCACAGTCGCCTCTAGGTTCAGATAACCTAGCTCTAGGTTCAGATAACCTAGAAACAGCATGTTATATCAGTTAGCTATAGATATCAGTATTTTATTTTCAGTGGCACTGTACTGGATTAGATATCCATTGGGTTGGACTCCCACAGTCGTCCCTAGGTTCAGATAGCCTAGACAACCCTGCTAAATTCGGGACTTGCAACCCCGGGTCTAGTAGGGATGCGCGCACAGCAAGTACAGTTGCCGGGCCCAACAGCATGTTTAGTATTTTCACTTATTATGTATTAGATTTCAAAACTCAAAATCAGTGCTGCTAGTTGAGTTTGTTTCCAGTTACAGATTTAGTTCCAGTTAGTTTAGCCTATATTCAGTTCAGTGCTTATTTGGTTGCTTTGCCATGATTCAGTGCTTATGCCATGCTTATATGTTATGCCTTATGATTTCAGTATGCCATGTCTTAGCAAGTTCAGCGCATATTTTCAAATAGCATGATTTAAAAACATATTGCATCGAATGCATGATTTTGTGAGGTAGATGGTTTCTTACTAAGCTTTAAGCTTACAGATTCTACTTTTCCTTATACTGCAGATAAACGTAAAGGAAAGATGGACTAACAGAGGAAGCTGGAGGGCAATGCAAAGATGGTGTGTGTGGCAGGAACTGGAATCAAAGGTCCTTAGGGGACTTAGCAAGTTTAACTAATTAGAACTCTAGCAATTTTTACTTTCATACACTTTCAATTGTTAAATGTGTTTAGTAACTTAAAATGCCATGAACCAGTGAACCTTACTCTAGCTTAAGTCTAAAATTGTTATTACATGTTGTTAGAATATTTATCATGCATGGGATAGTTGATAGGTGGAGTCTTGGCACAACCTGTGAAATCGAGTTCGATTCGAATCGAACTCGATCGGTCTCAGACCGATCAGGCTGGTGTGTCCACCGGATCGGCCACCGACCGATCCGACAGACATGATATGCATCCTCATGGATCGACCGACCGATCCGAGGCGAACAGAGACATGGAGGTGAACCGATCACCATCGACCGATCGAGGTGCTCTTGGATCGGTCGGTGACCGATCCACACACATCGGGCAGAAGCACGGAGGCTCACCGATCGGTCAACCGACCGATCGGTGAGCGGAATCTCTCGGCCGGACGAAAGACAGCGCGGAGAAGAAGAAGAGAAAGCTTTTGGATCGGTCTGCTGACCGATCCAGAGACTTCTACCGTGCCAGTATCAAGCTGGATCGATCCCGTGATCGATCCGACAGCCCAATCGATCTGTGGATCGATTGAAATGCCTGATTACAGCTAGCAGGTCATCCGGGAGGCATAGGTTGTCTCCCCTAGCAAGTGTACAACTCCTAGGTACACCCAGAGCATTAAGTTTTGATCAGTTTAGTAGAAAAATTTTAATTAGCCTAGCTTTCCGCACAGTATAGTTTAGCATTATTGTGACGATTCGCCTTACAGCCTAGTAGTAGAAGGTGGGTCGTTACAGTATCCCGTTGAGTAGATCTTGTATCCGGGCGTGGAGTTGGGTAGCCATCTCACCTTCCTGCAATTTAATATTATATAACCTATTAAATATTAAGTCTCTTTTACTTACCTTGGCACTGGAGAAAGGTCCGACGCGGTTGAGCTCCTCTTTTGTTAGTCCACACTGGAGGGTGCAAGTTGCTCTGGCATTTACTTCCACCTTCTTGATTAATGTCGGATCCTAGTTTTCACAGGGTATTGGTTTGCCGTCTTCGTCAGTCGGTAGTTCAAATCCAATCTTGACGATCATCCACATCTCGAACTGGATCTTCAGGAAAATTTACATTATATCCTTCTACTAACCTAAGTTTTCTCCGGTGAAGAGCGGGGGACGGACAGTGTTGTAGCCTTCTTGTTGGGCCATTTAGAGGATATGCACAAGAAAAACAAAAAGATATCCCAAGACTTGATCTTGGATTAGTAGTGCGGTATGGAAATAAATTGCGTTCTCGAGTGGTGTTGCACCAACTTCGAGAAGAGAATGCGATTACGAAAAGAACTGGATCAGAATGTAGCAATTATGCTAATTCCAATCGACTCCGAAAATTGAAAAACACCACGAAAAGAATGCTTGATTGGTGGTTGCACCAAATCAAAGCTACCCCACTCTGATACCAATTGTTGGATCGAGATCGCGCTAGAGGGAGGGGGGGTGAATAGCGCTCGTGGCTTTCACTCGTTTTGGATTCTAAAAATGTTCGAGTTAAAGCAGCGGAAATATAAAGGAACACAACGCAAACACAAGGTATTTACTTGGTTCGGAGCCTGTGGCGACTCTTACTCCAAGGCCCACGCTCGTTGAGCGTTTACGTTGGGCAACAACTATAATTTCGAAAAGGATTACAAATTAAGTACAATCAACAATAGTAAAATATACCGACGACAAACAAGAAATAGTAGATTCAGAGCTCCGGGTCGTTGGCGTCAAGTTATAGCTTCGTCGAAACTTCTCGTTAGCAGCTGGTTGCATAAGGATTGCTTGGAAGGTGATGCTACTGCTGCTGCCTCAAGACTGCCTTTTATTGGGCGTTGAGGGTGCCTCTAATGCACCATGGAGGCGCCTCGGACCCAAAATTATATCCCGAGTTGATCGCTGCGATAAGCCTTTGCCGCTGCCTCTTATCCTCCTGAGGTCACGTCCAATGCCCCATGGATGTAACAACCCAAATTTTCTCATTCTGAGTCCTAATAGTAATTAAAAATATTTAGAAATGCTTTAGAAATATTCTAGAGATTTTTAGAAATTTTTACAATATTTTTATGTAATTTTTGGAGTTCGTTTGGTATTTTTACCAAGAGAAACAAGTTGCAAAAATAAAGAGGTTGAGCCGAGGTTCGAACCGGAGACCTCCGGTTAAGCAAAGCCATAAGTTGTCTCGGATGACCAGGAACCCGGCAAGGCTGTGCTGATTAAATATATAGCGAAATAAACTTAAGCAGTAATAGAAAATAGAAAATATTAAGTATAAAAGAGTTTCGACCGAGATTCGAACCCGTGACCTCCGACCCGGTCCAAGACTTAAGCGAAGCGCGATGGCCAAGAGCCCAAGCGAGCCGTGCTGAGCAAATATCAGGCAAAATTTATTTAAGCAATAGTTTGTAACATAATACTTGAGTTATAAGAGGAGAAGGGGATTTTTGCCCGTGACCTAATTTCTTCTTCTCTCCTTCTCTCGCGTGCGACGGCGACCTGCTTGGGGTGGAACCGAAGAACGGAGCTAGGGCTTCATCTCCGGCGGCCGGCCAAGGGTGTTTCCGTGGGTTCTTCACAAATTCGTGACCGGCTCGTCGAGGGGAGCACACAGACGCAAAGAGATCGCTGAACAGCGAGCTTCTCCGAAACCCTAGAAGCTCTCTTTTCGGTAGTAAGTCCAAGAAATCGATGTAAGTGCTTCCTCACCTACAGTAGAGTAGTTTCGGATTCATGTTAGCTTCTTGTTTTTGTTTTCGAATCATGCCGTGGAAGTTTTTGTTATGGGTTGCTGCCGTGGGTTTCAAAGAAGGATCATGAATGGTAAAGTTCAAGTATGTGGGTTGTTTACCTCAGGCTTTGTAGCTGGAATTCGGATTTTTGTTGTTCTAGGCAATGAGCATGAAGAACAATTTCGATTTTAGGTTTCCAGTGACAATTTTTCCTTATTAGTAGCACTTCGGTTTCTTTTGCTTGCTTACTGTGGCACTAATCAGGAAGATGGTTGATTTAGAAGTTTTTCTGCCGTGAGTTTTTAAGAAGATGAGAAGGGATTTGAAATAGCATGGATAGCTAGTTCTGGAAGGTTTCGGATTACGGTTTTGATCCATTAGTTGTGTTGTGTAGTTTCAATTTCAGAATTTTGTTTGTTAAATCTGAGCATGAGGAATGGTATTTATTTTGTTTCCTTTTGCCAATTTGTTTCCTTTTTGTTTCACTGCCGTAGCACAGGGTATGAGGAATAATTGTAGTAGCAATTTGTTTCCCTTTTTCTTCATTGTCGTGGCACAGGGTATGAGGAATGGTTGTGTAGCATATTGGTTTCTTTTGTTTCCTTGCTGTGGTACTGAACAGGAAAGAGATTTAATTTTCGGCTTGAGCTTATGGTTTAGTATTCCAGTTTAGATCATGTTGTAACATGCTTAAAGATCTCTCTTTAAAGGTATAAGTTTTTCATAGGTTTTACATAGATTTTATAATCCGAACCCTACATAGGTTGCTTGTGACCTTAAATAGATTTAGTTTTGTGTTGAATAACTAAGCATGAACAACCCTTTGGAGCTACTATATAGTTTAGCTTACTGTTTGATTGCCGAGGCAATCTTTTATTAGAAGTATACACAAGTAACAAGTATTTTATTTGAAAAGGCTAGTATCCGACTTCTGAGGTTGTCGTTAAACAAATCCAGGTGTCCGTTTCCGAGGTCTCGACCTTGGTAAGACCAAGGTCTTTACCCTCGTAGGACTGGTGGCTCGCTACCTCAGTCTCTATTAGGGAGCACACTTTGGTACTATCCCTGGGCCCAAGAAAGAATTGATTATTATTTTGAAGTATAAAAGTATAAGATTTTAAACAAGTAAAATAAGCTTCACATAAGTTTAAAGTTCAGCAAGATTAGTTTTCTTTTATGCTAGCATGATGTTCAGATTTGCTTACTGTTATTTGCTATTAGATGAGCAGTTATACATGTTTAGCATTTCAGTATGTTTTGATTTCTCTATTATCAGATGAACATGTGTAGTATTTCCTTTAAAGCATTCATTTTTAGATTTATTCTTATTCACCTGCATATTCGAGTTTTATGAGTTAGATAGCGCTTACTAAGCAATTTTGCTTATAGTTGCATTTCCTCTTACTGCAGATAAAGGAAAGGAAAAGCTATAGCGAAGGAAGGCGATAAGGAGGTGCAGATGGATGTGTGATGTTTGGAATATAGAAGCCTTGGGACTTAGTTTAGAAATTTATTAAGATTTTGTATTCAGAATGTTAGAATTATTTTTCCTTTGATGTCAGATTTGCTTATGGAATAATTATGTTTTAGAATTCTTTTGTGGTGCACATTAGTTCTATTTATTTGAGTTGTAGTATTATTGCATATATGTTCAGATTAATAGATATGTGTTTAGCATGTTCAGATTGATACGTAGTGATAGTTGTGAACATATGCTTGTGAATATGATAGGATGAGTTGTTTAAGTTTTCCGCTATCACTAATTTCATGTTTAGAGAGTTTTATGTATTGATATTTACATGTGAACAACTCTAATTATGTTAAGTTAGTAGTCCAGTAGCACTCCACCCTCACAGACCAGTAGGGAGGAGGGTGGGGTGTTACAATGGAGGCGCCTCCAAGAAGCAGTCCAAGGCGCCTCCAAGCTCCATGGAGGCGCCTCCAACTCCTCTGCGCAGACAGCTCATCTTTGCACCCGAAGCGCCTCCAAGCTCCATGGAGGCACCTCGGACACTGTTCATCAGAGACTTAGCTTGTTCCTTTTGTACCTGCAAGACACGTTAGTCCCAAAACAACAACATACCCAGCAAGACAAAGTTAGAACATATATAAACATGATAAATAAAGTGATCGACAGTCATCAGACTATCCGGGCCTGACATCGGATTTCCCACCGGAAACCCTAGGTCGACCCGACGCCTATTGTTCCCTCTATGGAGAACGCATCCTCACCTACTCCCCTCAGGAGAGATTACCTTATGCCAGTCCGGTACTCCAGATCGACTGGACTTTCTGCCTAAGGTTATCACCCCCTAAGACCTAGGGTTACCGCCCCTAGGATTTTTCTCCACCTAGGGTTATCACCCCCTAGGACCTAACGTTACCCCCCCCCCCCCCCTTAGGGTTTTCCTCCACCTAGGGTTACCACCTCCTAGGACCTAAGGTTACCGCCCCATAGGGTTTTCCTCCACCTAGGGTTACCACCCCCTAGGACCTAGGGTTACCAACCCATAGGGGTTCACCTTGCCTAACCGCAACTAGGACTTTTGCCTAAGACCTCATTTAAGCATGTTAGATAACAAGGAATCTTAACTTTGAATCCCTTTGCCATTATCAAAACCTAGGTTCGATCGTCGGATGCTTCCCACACCAATAGGAGGCGCCCTCAAGGGAGATGGAGGCGCCTTCAAGAGGATACGTTGCGAAGGAGTCAAAGCTCATCCTCGCTGTGAATTTGCCGCTGATGGAGGCACCCTCAAGGGTGTTTAAGGTGCCCTCAATGACCTTTATCAGGAGGTCACGACCAGCATATGAATCAATCAAGTTCTAAGCGATCATACAACTGTTTGCTGCTAACGAGACATTCCGGCTGAGCCATAACACGACCTTGACGACCCAGAGTTGCGAATTTCAAATTTTTGTTGTCGGTATAATTTTTTAGTGCATTTAAATTGTAATACCCTATTGTGCTATTTTTCAAAATTATAGTTGTTGCCCAAAGTAAACGCTCAACGAGCATGGGTCTTGGAGTAGGAGTCGCCCTAGGCTCCGAACCAAGTAAATCTTGGCGTCTTCTCTATGTGTGTTTTAGTTAAATTTTCGCTGCATTTACTCGATCATTTCGAATACGAAAAGTGAAAGTCACGAGCGCTATTCACCCCCCCCTCCTTCTAGCGCATCTCGATCCAACAATTGGTATCAGAGCAGGGTCGCTTCGATTTGGTGCAACCACCAGTGAAGCCTATTTTTTGTGGTAATTTTTAGTTTTTTGGAGTCAATCGGAATCGGTATTCTTGCCGCCCTCCGATTTTTTTCGTAATCAAATTTTTCTCGAAGTTGGCGCAACACCACTCGAGATTGCGTGTTAGTTTTTTTATCCCGCACTACTAATCCATGCTTGAGTCCTAGAACAAGTCTATTTTTATTTTTCCTTGTGCAAGTTTCTATGGCTCTTTAAGAAGACTATAGCACAGCCTGACCTTTGCTCTTCACCGGAGAAGACTTTGGCTACTGGAAGGGCCGAATGGAGTCGTACCTTCAAACACACTTTGAAACCTGGATGATTGTCAAAACCGTCCCGGAACTCCCAACTGATGGCGCCGGCAAGCCAATATTATACGAGAACTGAGACGCAACTCTGATAAAGAAAGTAGAAGCCAACGCCAAGGTGACCTGCACCCTACAATGTGGACTGACGAAAGAGGAATTAAACCGCATTGACCCATTCTCGAGCGCCAAAGAACTATGGGAGAAGCTGATTGAATTACATGAAAGAACATCCGACACCAAGGTAAGTAAGAGGGATCTCATTCTTAATAAATTATATAATATAAAGTTGCAGGAAGGTGAAACGGTGAGCCAACTGCATGCACGCATCCAAGACCTCCTCAACGGTCTCCACGCAATCGAACAAAAGGTAGAAAATAGAGACATAATTAGGTATTCCCTATATGCTTTTCCAAGGAATACCTTGTGGGCATCAATGGTAGATGCGTACAAGGTATCCAAGGATCTCTCTTCAAATAAATTAGACGAGTTGTTTACTGAATTTGAATTACATGAACAAGTTAACGCTCAATCGACCGAGAAGGGTATAGCTTTGACTATAGGTACAAGCAAAGCACGTGAACCAAAAGCAAGACGCAGATCGAATCGGAGTCAGAAGAAGAACCGGATTCAGAAGATGACGACGAGGAGCTCACGGCCGAACTCGTCAACTTGGTGAGAAAACTCTATAAAAAGAAGAAGGGCTTCAACAAGAAGGACATCAAGAAGGTGATCCAATCCAAGGAGGCCCAACCAAGATCAAAGATGAAGTTCGAAGTAATCTGCTACGGTTGCAATCAAAAGGGGCATATCAAAGCAAATTGTCCGAATAAGAAGGATGCAAAGAAGCAGAGAAAGAAGAAAGCTCTGAAGGTGACTTGGGACGAGTCTTCTTCAGAAGAGTCCGACGATGAAGAACTCGAACAGACGAGTTTCCTTGTAATGACAACCCGAGACCAAGTCAACGAATCCGGAAGCGAGGATGAATTGGAAGCTGAGTCCGAGAGAAGCCACGGATCTGTATCTTTTTCTGAAGGGCCTAACCCCTCTGTAAGTATTTCCCGATTATATAACTTAGTTAATTATCTGATGCATAAATTAGCTAAATCTAACATTCGGATCAAATCACTTCTAAAGGAGATAACAACCCTTAAAGAAGTGACTATCTCTGAATCCTTAACTGACACGATTCAGACTGGGACCTCAACTCAAGTCCAAAAGCTTGAGGAAGAGAATTCTAGGCTGAAAACTCAAGTCAAGGATTTGAAGATTGCATTGGAATGGTTTACACTGGGTTCCAAGAATCTTGACTTGATTCTTGGAAAACAGAAGGTTGTATACAATCGATCCGGACTAGGATTTAGAACAAAAATAAAATACCGTACACATCTGTCACTAGTTAACAGACCAAATAGAAAGGTAGTCCAAGCATGGGTACCTAAGTCCAACTTGGTCAATCAAGTTGGACTTGGTAAATATTGGGTCCCCAAGGATCAAGTCTATTATCTTGATAGACCATATCGAGGCTATGATCCAAGGGGAGCAAAAAGAAAAACTATCTTAATAAATAAATAGAATTGCTTGATGATTGTTATTTTCTGCTTTATTTTTATGCATGCTTAGATTAGGCTAGATTAATGACCTAGGCATAGTTTACACTTGAATGGTTAGTCCTACGAGTTTCAAAAAGAAAATAAATATATAATTTCTTTGAAAGGCTCTATCTAGAAGTGGTGGATGATCCTATACCTAAGAAAGTCTAGTGCCTTGCCATAGCCTGGGAGCCGATCCTTGAAATGTGTATTTAATTGACTAATTGAAAACCTAAGTCTAACTCAAATATAAATTAATCCTTAGATATAATCTAAATTAAAGATAACCATCTCACAAAAATACATAAGATTCCCTGATTGATGACTTAGAATCGGGTGAGATGGATCTAGGTTGAACTTAATTGAATTTAATTAAACCTAATTTAATTCAAATCTTAATTCAATTTAATCAACTTAATCAAATTAATTGACTTAAGTATTTAATTCACTTAATGTAATTAATTAACCTAACTATTTAATTAACTCAATCAAAATCTTATTAAACCTAACAAATATAACTTAATTAAACAAACTAAGTTAATAACTTAATTAAAATTAACACAATTTAAATATAACTTAATTACTTAAATTAATTAAATCTATCTAATAAATTAAACATAACCTAATTACTTAACAACTTAATTAATCTTAATTAACCAACTTGACCAAATTAACTTAACTTAATCAATTTAACTAAACCTAATTAATTTTTAATTTAAACCAATCAATTAACTTAACTAATAAATTAACTTAATCAAATTAATCAACTTAATTAAATATAACTTAATAAACCATCTCACAATCACCCATAAGAATATTGTGTTTGATCATCTAGACTCGGTGAGATGGAACATTAAGGAATTGATTTCAATCAAGCTATCTTCTGAATCCATTAAATTGACCCAAATCAAATATTTTATGTAGGAACATAAAAATTTGGATCAATGGATGCTAGATAGTGGATGCTCCAGACACATGACTAGAGATACATTGAAATTCACTAAACTAAAACTCAAGAACCTAGGGTCTATAGCATTCGGCAACGACGGGACCCTTAAGGTAATCGGAATAGGTAATATTCAATTAAATTCTGATTTTTTCATTCAAAAAGTCTTATTGGTTGAACAATTTAGTTTTAATTTACTTAGTATTAGCCAGTTGTGTGACTCAGGATACTTAGTCACATTCTCAAAAACTGAGTTCATAATTAAGAATACTAAAAAACCTGAAATCACGCTTAAGGGAGCTAGGAAAAATAACATCTATACAATAGACCTACCAATTTCCTCATTAGAGTGTCTATTGACACAACAAGAGGAAACTGAGTTGTGGCACAGGAGACTGAGTCATACTCACACTAGATTTATTTAAAAAATGAGTCAAAATGATTTAGTTAGAGGTTTGTCCAAATTAAAATTTACTGAAAAATCAATTTGTAATGCTTGTCAACAGGGTAAACAAACCAAGTCAAACCATAAGTTAACCAACCTGAATAGAATAACTTCGATACTTGAGCTCCTTCACCTAGACTTGTTTGATTCACATGGGGCCAAGTCACTAAGCAAAAACCAATATTGCTTAGTAATAATTGATGACTACTCAAGATTCACTTGGGTAAAATTCCTAAAAACTAAAGATGAAACCTTCGAAGTTTTTAAAATCTTTTGTAAATTAATAGAAAATAAAAAAGACACTCAAATAAAAAGAATCAGAAGTGACCATGGGGGAGACTTTGAAAACGACAAGTTTATTGAATTTTATGAAATTAATGGGTATAAACACGAATATTCATGCCCCAAGACTCCCCAACAAAATGGTCTAGTAGAACGTAAAAACAGAACCCTACAAGAAGCCGCTAGGACCATGTTGAATGAATATAATCTATCTAATTAATTCTGGGTTGAAGCAATTAATATCACCTACTATATACAAAATAGAATTTTAATTAATAAATTTTAAAATAAAACACCTTATGAAATATATTATAATAAAATACCCAACTTAAACTATTTAAAGGTGTTTGGATGTAAAGTGTTCATTCTAAACACCAAAGACTACTTAGGAAAATTTACATCAAAAACAACCCCAAGAATATTTTTAGGGTACTCAACAACCAGTAGGGTATATAGAGTTTATAACAAAAACACCCTAAAAGTTGAAGAATCAACCAATGTAATTTTTGATGAAGAAAATAACTTATCCAATGTAATAAATGAAAATATTAATACAGAAAATATTAACTCAAGAAATATAGAAGATGATGAAGAAATCAACTTAAACCTAGTGAATTACAAGAACTAGTTACTGACCCAAATATACGACCAACAAGGGCAAGTACCTATCATCCATCCGACCAAATTTTGGGTGACCCAACTCTAGGAGTCAGAACTAGGTTATCTTATAGAAACCTAAGTCAAATAGCTCTTATTTCCAAAATTGAACCCAAAACTATAGATGAAGCCCCTACCAGACCTAGACTGGATATTAGCAATGTAAGAGGAATTAGCCCAATTTGAAAGAAATCAGGTCTGGGAACTAGTACCTAAACCCATTAACAAAACCATAATTGACACTAAGTGGGGTTTTATGAACAAATTAGATGATCAGGGTGAAATAATTAGAAACAAAGCAAGATTAGTAGCTAAAGGGTTCAGCCAAGTAGAAGGGTTAGACTATGATGAGACCTATGCCCCTGTAGCCAGACTTGAATTTATTAGGATGTTGCTAGCCTATGTAACACATAAAGGATTCAAGCTATATCAAATGGATGTAAAATCCGCCTTCCTAAACGGATTTATCAAAGAAGAGGTATATGTAAGTCAACCTCCAGGATTTGAGGACTTAGAACATCCAAACCATGTTTTTAGGTTAAAAAAGACCCTATATGGACTAAAACAAGCACCTAGGGCTTGGTATGAACATCTATCAAATTATCTTATATCTAAAGGGTTTAACCAAGGTCAAATAGATCCAACCCTATTTGTAAAAACCTTAGAAAAAGATATTTTTATAGCCCAAATTTACCTAGACGATATAATTTTTGGCTCAACTAACACAAAATTTTTAAAAGAATTTACTAAATTAATGGAAAATGAATTTGAAATGAGTCTAGTAGGAGAACTTAACTTTTTCCTAGGTTTACAAATTAAACAAACCAAAGATGGAATTTATATTTTCCAAACAAAACATGCTAAGGAATTAATTAGGAAATTTGGAATGAAAAATTCAAAAAATATTAATACACCAATGGCTACTAATATTAAAATTGACTCAGACTTAGAAGGAAAACTAGTAGACTTGAAATACTATCGAAGTGTGATAGGGAGTCTACTGTACCTAACTGCAAGTCGACTAGACATTCTTTTTGCAGTAGGTATGTGTGCAAGATATTAATCTTGTGCAAAAGAGTCACATCTAACATATGTCAAAAGAATACTTAGGTATCTTGAGGGAACCCTAAACATAGGACTCTGGTACCCTAGGTCTTGCACCTTTGAGCTGACTGGCTATTCTGACTCAGACTATGCCGGGTGCAAATTAGATAGAAAGAGCACAAATGGAAGCTGTCAATTTCTAGGTCAGTGCCTAGTAAGTTGGTCAAGCAGAAAACAACACTGTGTTGCTTTATCCACTACTGAAGCTGAGTACATAGCCCTAGGTGAATGTGCATCTCAATTATTATGGATGATGCATACCCTAAAAGACTATCAACTAGAATATCAAAATACAAAAATTTTAATTGATAACATAAGTTCAATTAATCTAACCAAGAACCCAATTCACCACTCAAGAACTAAATATATAGAAGTAAAACATCACTTTGTAAGGGATCACGTAGCTAAGAGTGATGTTGTGCTTAACTATGTTGAGTCCAAATCAAACCTAGCTGATATATTCACAATGTCCTTACCTGAACTTGAGTTCAGTGCACTTAGAAGATAAATAGGAATGTGCTGGGTAGAGTAGAACTTACCTCTACTTACTATTTTTTTCAACAGTTTATTTTTTTTAATTCTAGAAAAAATAGTTTTCAAAATCTTAATTTTATTAATTTTGGACTTAGCCTAGGATTTTACCCCTTAGAATTCATGCATCCCTAGTTTCAGCCAGAGCATCTCACAAGCACACTAGGCTTAACTTGCTTGTGTATGAAAACACTTAGAATGGTGTGAGATGCATAGGGTACTGCCTGGACTTAAGAATGCTTATGTATGTGCATCGACATAAGTCTGGGCAATAAATACCAATTTACATTAATCAAGTTAAGTTATCCTGACTTAGTCAAATCTAACTGGAGCACTGACTTAACTTGACTAACTAAGTGAAAGCTATTATCTCTTAGGTAAACAGTTAGTAGCTAATGGTTAGACATTTGGATAAGGGAATTTAGTTTTAATTTTGTTAATTACTCATGCTTGGACTTTAGAACTTTTTGGAAAAGAGACCTAAAATTTTAAATTTGACTTATTTTTTTTCTAAGTGAAAATTGCCTTAGCTACAGTTTTACAAGGTGATACTATTTAAAGTATTTTTCAAATATAACTAAGTAAAATTACTTTTGAATATCTAAAATTTTTTAAAAGTTTTATCAATTTTTTTTTTGCTCTTTTTAAACTAAAGGTTTTTGCTAAGTTACTTTTCAAAGTCGACAAACTATTCCTTAGCTAAATATTTCTTTCCAAACTTAGTTTCTGAATTTTTTTTTAAAGAAAAGGTTTTAAATCCCAATATTTTCTCAAAAATCAGATTATTTTTAAGACCTAAGCTCCCTACTTAACCTTTGATAAAGTTTTTTTTACTTAGCTAAAAATTCTACAAGAAAATGTCTTCTAAAAGCTAAGTTTTTCTAAGTCTAAATTTTTAAAAGCTAAGTTTAAAAATTTTTAAAGCTATGTACTTTTTAAGCTATATTCTTAAACTAAGGCCTATGATCACCTTCTCAACTTGTCTATTGTCCCTTATTTTTACTAATTTTTTTTTTATATATGGCAAAGGGGGAGAGTATATGAAAATTCAAATATGAAAATTCAAATATGAAAATTCTAAAAAGACAAGTTTTAGTTAAGGGGGAGCTTTGCATTTAAATTCATGCTTACATTTGTGCCTGTACTGTTATTTTCAATTATGCTTGCATTTGTTCTTGAAAATTTTTTATAGCATTATTTTTACTTAACTTTGAATTTCGGTTGTCATAATTAAAAAGGGGGAGATTGTTGGTGCGGGAAGCATCCGACGATCGAACTTGAGTTTTGATAATGACAAAGGATTCAAAGTTAAAGTTATTTGTTATCTAATGTGTTGAATAAGCTTGCAGAAAAAGTCCTAAGGTATCTTAGGCAAAAGTCCTAGTTGTGGTTAGGCAGACAGGAAAACCCTAGAGGGTGGTAACCCTAGGCGGAAAGACTTGGCAAGTCGAGGTCTTCGGGTAAAAGTCCTAGAGTCGGGGACTCTAGGTGAAAAGTCCTGGTGTCACGAACCAGGTGAAAGTCTGGGCGGGTCAGGGAGCGGACGTCCAGCGGAAAGACTTGAAGACTCGAGCGCTGAGCAAAAGTCCAGTCAGTCTGAAGAATCAGACTGGCAACAAGTATACTCTTCTAAGTACAGTAGGCGTCGGTTCGACCTAGGATTTCCGGTCGGAAATCCGAAGTCAGAACTGGACAGTCCGGTGATTGTCAAACATCTTTTTATATTCATTATTATGTGCTAACTTTGTATTGCAGGGTATTTTTGGGACTAACATATCTTGCAAGGACAAAGGAGCAAACTTTGCGTCGGATGAATAGTACCCGAGGCGCCCTCCACGGAGCTTGGAGGCGCCTCGGGTGCAAGGCAGAAGGAGTGCACGCAGCGAAATTGGAGGCACCCTCAAGGAGTGTTGGGGCGCCTCGGACGGCGTTAGAGGCGCCCTCAAGGGAAATGAAGGCGCCTTCAAGAGGATAGGCTGCGAAGGAGTCAAAGCTCATACTCGCTGCGAATTTACTGCTAATGGAGGCGCCCTCAAGGGTGTTGAAGGTGCCCTCAATGACCTTTATCAGGAGGTCACGACCAGCAGCTGAATCAATCAAGTTCTAAGCGATCATACAACTGTTTGCTGTTAACGAGACGTTCCGGCTAAGCCATAACATGACCTCGACGACTCGGAGCTGCGAATTTCAAATTCCAGTTGTCGGTATAATTTTTTAGTGCATTTAAATTGTAATACCTTATTGTACTATTTTCTGAAATTATAGTTGTTGTCTAAAGTAAACGCTCAACGAGCGTGGATCTTGGAGTAGGAGTCGCCATAGGCTCCGAACCAAGTAAATCTTGGTGTCTTCTCTGTGTGTGTTTTAATTAAATTTCCACTGCGTTTACTCGATTATTTCAAATACGAAAAGTGAAAGCCACGAGCGCTATTTACCCCCCCTCCTCTAGCGCATCTCGATCCAACAAAAAGATGATAAACTTAGCTTGCAATAATGTCCGTGTCATGAAATTGAGATTAAGGAAATGCAGCAATTCCCTTATGCATTAGCAGTAGGAAGTTTAATGTATGCTCAGGTAAGTAGACGTCTGGATCTTAAGTACATTGTGGAGATGTTAGACAGATATTTAAGTAACCCTAGATCAGAGCATTGGAAAGATATAAAGAAAGTTATGCAGTATTTGTAAAGAACTAAGAATTACATTCTCACCTATCGTTGATCAAGTCATTTGGAGATCATTGGATATTCAGACTTAAATTTTGTTAGATGCTTAGATAGTAGGAGGTCCACCTTAAGTTATGTCATGTTAGCGGGAGGGGTTGCCCCTAAGGGCTAGCTGAGGTGGTTAGTGGATGGTGGTTTGCACATTGATCATGCGAGGTCAAACTGTTAAACCCCGTGGTTATTTTGATGTGATCAACCAAGTTAGGTTAGGTTCTGTTTGGTTTTAATCCCTGTGTCTAAGTGTGCAGGAGCTTAGAAGCGCAGAAAGTCGAGCGGAAGAAGCAGCTAGCGAGAAGGACGACACAGGAAGGGAGCTGACTGGCTCAGTGCGTCCGAAGGACGAAAGAGCTGTGGAAGATAGACCAATGGACGAGAAGAACGTACACGACATTTGAGGGACGAGAAACTGAAGAGGTAACCTACTCGAGGAGAAGGCCAGAAATTGGGTTCGGGTGCGCCCTATTTCGGTCGGCCAAAATCACCCAAGCGATCGGAGCTTCGTAAGAAGAAGAAAATGAGAAACTGGAAGCTATTTATACCATGCAGGTTGAAGGCACCCTCAACAGCATTGAGGGCACCCTCAACCCAGTCTACTTGACCGTTTCAAATTTAGATACAGTTTTATCCGATGCCTCGGCTGGAGGCGCCCTCAACCCCTTTAGAGGCACCCTCAAGACTCGAGATAAAGTTTCCATGAGCTATATAAAGGCCTCTAGAGCTAGGAATTAAGTAATCAACTCTGTATTCAATTCCTAGCAACATCTGAGCTTTTTTAGTGTGTAAAAAGGCTTCTCCGCCTACAGTGAAGGAGACATTTCTAATAGAGTTATTCAACCGTCTTGGATTAACAACCACCTATGTTATAACCAAGTCAAATCCCCGAGTCGTCTTTCTTTCCTTTCTTTTATTTTGTTTTTATTTTATTATTTCTATTTTAGAGTTGAAAGCACGAGGAGGGTAGCTCTTATTTTGTAGGCAATTCACCCCTCCCCTCTGCACCAACAAGTGGTATCAGAGTGAGACCGCCTCAGAAGGACTAATCGTTGTCTGAAGCTACAAAGATCAAGACGATGACCGGTGCAAGTATTCATCCCCTGAAATTCGACGGAGACTTCGCAACATGAAAACGTCGAATGGAGGTATTCTCCAAAACAGTGTTTAATATTCTTTTAATTATGAAATACGGTTTTGCAGCCCCTAAAGACAAGGAAGAATACAACTGGACAAAAAAGGAGCAAGCTGATTTCATGGCCAATGGAAAGGCAGAATTCCATCTGCTCAGCGTCCTGTCACCCCAGGAGGTAAGTCAGCTCGGAAGCTACGACTCCGCCAAAGACCTCTGGGAAAATTCCTGGAGCTCCACGAAGACACCTCAGAATCGAAGTTAGCAAAGTGCGACATCCTCCAAACTCAGCTGACAAATCTCCAGATGAACAACAGCGAAAAGGTAGCGCAACTATAAGCGAGAACTAAGGAGTTGATAACTCAACTAAGCAATCTCAGAGAAATGGTAACAAACCTAGACTTGATCCGGTATACGCTCAACGCCTTCCTAAGAACTCCGAATGAGAGTCCTTAGTAGATGCATACTACATCTCTAAGAACTTTGAGGTAAGTACGCTAGAAAATTTATTTTCTACATTTGAACTTCACGAATCTCGAATTGCAGAGACTAAACAAATAGAGAAGTCAAATCTCAATGTTGCCCTATAAGCCGAGATGGACGATCCTGACTCCGAAGCGTCGATCGATGAAACTGAAGTGGCGCTATTGGTAAAGAAGTTAAATAAGTTTATTAAGACTAATAAATTTAGATCGCAATCGAGAAAGCATCAATGCAACAGAAGGATGATCCGATGCTACAATTGTAATGAGGAAGGGCACATCAAGGATGACTGCCCAAAATTGAAGAAAAGGGACAAGGAGAAGTCCCAAAGACCGACGTCCTCTAAACGCAAGAGTCTGAAGGCTACATGGGATGAATCATCATCCTCTAAATATGAAGTCGAAGCCTTCTCGGGATTAACACTGATGACCAACCATCAAGTTGAAGAAGATGAGACCAGCTCAGAAATGAGTATAGAAGAAGGGGGAGGATCATTAGAAGAAGAAAGCTGTGATGAAGGAGGAGCATCAGAAATAGAGGTAAGTGAGGTACGTGCCTTATCTCCCAAACATTCTTTTAAATTTATTAAAGTCTTACTAAAGATCCGTTTAAACTAGAAAAGAGAAATACTGAATTAAAATTAAATTTAGCAAAAACATGTCCTCTACAATTATATGATAATTTAAAATTAGAAAATAAAAAATTAAAGATAGAAATTGATAAATTGAAAAATAATCATGCATGCTTGAATAAATTTTAAAAATCAAAACTAAGAATTTATGGTAAATTAAATTGGTATATTAGACATCACTAAGGTCAACTTAGGAAAATTCCTAAAGAGTATGTACCCCCAAAGTTTTTGACTAATCCAGTAGAAAGGAACCTCTATTGGGTTCCAAAATCATATCTAGAGTAAAACTTTTATTAATCAAGGCTTTCAGAAGAAATTAAATATTGAAATTCCTTAAAAGACTTTGTTTAGAAGTGGTTGATGATCTAATAACCAAGAAGGTCTATTGCCTCGCCACAGCTTGGAAGCCGATTATCGAATTAAGTATTTAATTGATAATCTGATAAAGCACAAAATATCGGTTAATGCTTTTAAAATTCTTATCAATTATTTGAATTTTTTTAACTTAAAAATAATGTTAAAAGTTTGTTTTAACTTAGACAATTATTTGAGTTTGTTCTTTACTTCATTAACTTGGAAATTTGCCCCCTATTTTTTGATGTGATCAAAGGGGGAGAGTTAGTACAAGTTTAGGGGGAGTTAAAAAAAATTTTCAAGTTATTTTTTAAAAAATTTTGAATTTTGATCAGATAAATTCATTCTATACTTAGTATTGCAATTTATTTTTAATTGCAAACTTTATGCTTGAAATGTTAGTTTGGTATTTTCTTTAAATTACTTGTTTGGTTTACCCTAACTTGAACTTGGGTTGATGCACATCAAAAAGGGAGAGATTGTTGAACCCTGTGGTTGTTTTGATGTGATAAACCAAGTTAGGTTAGGTCCTGTTTGGTTTTAATCTCTGTGTCTAAGTGTGCAAGAGCTTAGGAGCGCAGGAAGTCGAGCGAAAGACGCAGCTAGCAAGAAAGATGGCACGGGAAGGGAGCTGACGGGCTCGGTGCGTCCGAAGGATGAAAGATCTGCGGAAGAATACACCGGTGGACGAGAAGAATATACGTGACGTTCGAGGGACTAGAAGCCGGAGCGGAAACCTGCTCGAGGAGAAAATCGGAAATTAGATTTGGGTGAGCCCTATTTCGGTTGGTCGAAATCACCCAAGCGATCAGAGCTTTGGAAGAAGAAGAAAAAAAAAATTGGAAGCTATTTATACCATGCAGGTTGAAGGGGCCCTCAACAGCATTGAGGGCGCTCTCAACATTGAAGGCACCCTCAACATTGAAGGCGCCCTCAATGGCATTGAGGGCACCCTCGACCCAGTCTACTTGACCGTTTCGAATTTGGATAAAGTTTTATCCGATGCCTCGGCTGGAGGCGCCCTCAACCCCTTTGGAGGCACCCTCAAGACTCGAGATAGAGTTTCTAGGAGCTATATAAAGGCCTCTGGAGCTAAGAATTAAGTAATCAACTCTGTATTCAATTCCTAGCAACATCTGAATTTTCTTAGTGTGTAAAAAGGCTTCTCCGCCTACAGTGAAGGAGAAATTTCTAATAGAGTTATTCAATCGCCTTGGATTAACAACTACCTAGGTTGTGACCAAGTCAAATCCCTGAGTCGTCTTTCTTTCCTTTCTTTTATTTTGTTTTTATTTTATTGTTGTTGTTTTAGAGTTGAAAGCACAAGGAGGGTAGTTCTTATTTTGCAAGTAATTCACCACTCCCCTCTTGTCGGTCTCGCTATACCAACACAAACCTCGGGGTTGGCATGACATAAATTCATGTACCTTGAAAAATTCACCCTCTCATCCATCTGGGCCCTCAATTACCGTTATTTACTTCCCTCACGATGGTCCTGGAGGGGGTTGACATGGGGGGAGGGGGGCTTGGGGGAGCAAAGCACCATTTTTTACACAATATTGACGGGAGGGGTTATGTCATAGAAAAACATCAAACAGACAATATTAGTTACTTCCACAATAAAGACAAAATTTATAACATGCTATGAACTTCCAACCATGAAATTTTTGTCTTATTGTACGTACTAAAGTTTTTATATATGTACGAGATTTTGACTTTGTGACATAAAGACATCACGATTTACTATTGTGATTTTTACATACAGTATTTGTAAATGTGATGTAAGACTATATTTTGAATCATAGATTGAATCATGATTTATCACTGTGATTTATTATAAGGTATTGATAAATATGATTTGTACACAATTTGGGTCATAAGGACATAGAATGAGTATGTACAGATCATATTTTGTGTCATTGTTGTACTACACATCTAGATTTGATCTATGTCATTAATAAAATTATTACCATGATTATTGTTGGATTTTGTTACCGTTATAATAACTCTGACTTCTTTAGTCTTATATTAATTAAATTAATTGGTCAGATAGTTTAAACGGGTATTTAATTCATAAAGTTTTGGCATATTGAGCTTAACTAAGATATTATCTAGTATATAAGGTATTATGTATAGCCCAAGTGGAAGATTGGAGGATTAAGTCTCTATTTGGTAAACTAGATTAATAACAATACATAATGATTTTATTATTAAGAAAATTAACTCTATTATTAAGTGATCTATGATGCATGAAAGAGATTTAAGCTAAATGGATATAAATTAAATATATAGATTCATGAATCTGCTTCATTAATATTAATAGATTATTAATGGATATGAACTTTATGTAGATTGTCCTTGTAGGATGGACGTTGAGTATACAAGGAAGAAGTTTGATTCAGATGATTGGAACTTCTTCATTTTCTCCTGCTCTTTACGAGGAACTCTGGTTGTTATCCAATCGCGAAGAAGATCTGTCGACAAATAAAAAATTGTAGCTCTTACGATGCTTGTTTCATTTTTTCAATGTAATCTTAAATATAATAGTAAAAGATGAATATATTCATCTTCAACATCCTGTTAATCCGTCCCGAATGTAACCTTAAATATGATGCATCATTCGATATTATTTGATGTATCACTGTTGCTTTAATTTCAAAAGAAACCAAAACGGGGAAAGGGAAAAGTGGCCGTGGCTGCGACCCGTGATTGAGACTCATGGTCAAGACGTTTGATTAGCTGTGCGCGGTTTTTGGTGATTTTTTTTTTCTTCGTGTGAGTAAAGATTTTATCTTTCGTCTGATTTCAAGTTCATTAAAAATTAGATAAAAAGTGATCCACTAAAGATAAATTACATCCTTTCCTTAGTATAATTAATGAAGAAAATTATCTCTTCATTCATCAAAATTGTCTGGAGGGTGGAGAGGCTATAGCAGCAACGCTGCAACCTCACGACGCTCCAGCGGCCGTGAATAGATCGCGAGCTCACAACGTCCCTCAAGCTATTAATTATTTACAGCATCGCTGTCATAGTTGGTCAGTAGCTGTCAGGACCATTCATTCTCTCTCTTCCCTTTTACCCAGAGATTTTTTTTTTTTCATGGATTCACATAAAAATCTTAGCATCATTTTCCAATCACAAAACCAACGATTACCTGAAAGAAGATTGTTGTATCATGAATCCATCTACGAATTGATTTTTTTGCCTAAATTTGACCCACTAAAAATTGGATAGAACCATGCATATATCTTTAATCCTTTGCATGTGTACGAAATCATGTTTATTTCCCATCCCTCTCCCACTCATTGCTCGTCGGATGTCCATTCGTTGCCCGTCCCACATTAGTTTTTTTTTATTTTTTATTTTTATTATAATAAATGTTCTGTAGTAGATGCTTTCATTTATCCCAATGACTATTGTTCTCCTCGTTTTATTTTCCAACTGGCTCATCCGTTGGAAGAAGAAGACTTCAGGATTCAAAACCCTTTCACGTGCCTGCATGTGCCCAGACCCCGAGTCCGGGTGGGTGGTTAAGCTATGAATACACACACCCCAACCCACTCGCTGAGCGCTGGCTATTAAATGAATTAACAACTGGATCGACTGGACCAAAGCGATACAGCTATTCGCTTATAAGTGTTGCTGCAGTCGATGGGATTCGCAAGTTGCAGTAAAACGCCGGTCAAGTAATTTTAATTAATATATGTTATATTTTTAAAATTACCGAAACATATCACTATTTTAAACTATGGAATTATACAAACCTTGATACTGAATAAATATGGCCCAAGTCTACAATGTATTACGGACAATAAACAGGGGGGAACGCCGCAGCTCAAGCACATGCATGCAATGAGTACGTACAACGTAAGGCCCACACGAAGAAAAGGATCTACAAGCAAGTCGATTTACGGATTTGAATGATGTGTGATCACCTAGTTGTTGCGCTGAGCTGGGGCAACGCAAGAAGATGCTGCACTTTGAGACTGCTCACCTGCCGATTTAAAAGTTGAAGCAGAGTATGGTTATTGAACATGAAGTGTTGTTAAAGGTAATGAATGACCTCCAATGCACTCAATATGGGTCAGTCATGGAGATAAATCGATGTTAAGAAAAGAAATGGTAAGTGATCATGGCCACCTTGTTCTTGTCTAGTCAATTCATCGTCATCTGTATCTGTGGTCACGTTTGTGAAAGCTACCTTCTTCTCTGGTGTACCCCTTTGATGGTTGAGCAGCAGATGATTCCCCGCCCATCTTGCGTTCCTAGGATCATCATGGAAAGGGGTACCACATTAGCCTTTGAATGTTTCATGCATTTAACAATGAATTAGGATAGAATTTCTTATACCTCACGACCTAATAAGTCATCCATTTCGAGCATATGAATGACATGCCCCATTTTTGGCCGTTTGTGTGCATCAGGGTCGATGCAACGGAGGGCGACTAGAAGAATCCTTTTGAGTGCTTTTGCAGAAGGTTTCTCAGGCATCTTAGGATCCACCACTTGCTCCGATCTTCTTTCGCCGACCATGGTCTTCAACCAGTCAATCAAATTCACCTACGATGGACAATGTAACATGTATTTCAATTTCTCCATCAACGAATCAAACTTTGATTGAAAACTAGCATTTTGTGAAAAGGCAACCTCTCCGGGCGGTCTTGTATAATCAACAGGTGACCTTCCTGTTACAATTTCCATTATAAGGATCCCAAAGCTATAAATATCACTTCTCTCGTTCAGCATACCGGTACTAGCATATTCTGGAGCCACATAACTGTGGTCAAAACACAAAATTAGGATCGCAACAGACTTGCTTCTTTAAACAATAACCTTCAGTGAAGTAAGGTGAAACTCACCCAAAAGTCCCCATAACACGAGTCGTCACATAAGTCCTTTCCGAGCACAAGAGCTTTGCAAGCCCAAAATCTGAGACTTTGGCATTCCAATGTTGATCGAGTAGAATGTTGCTAGCTTTAATATCTCTGTGCACTACCTTTGGTTCAAGTCCCTCATGAAGATAGGCTAAGCTGTAAGGATTACAGTAGTTAGGATATATAGTAATGTTAACATCAAGTTAATAGAACTACAATGCTGCATGATCAATGATGCCTAAAAAGATTTTATCACCAAAAGATGTTCTGGTTAAGGCTTAAGATTTTGTAACAACTCATTCCTTTCATTTTCTACTTTGCAAGGAATCTGACCTAAATGATGCAAGACCAACTGATTACACAGGATTGGAATTTACAAAAAAATAAAATAAAATACTTCCATAAGAAACTTCATAAGATTGCTAGTAAGAACTTGAAAATGTCAAATAAAACAAAATTTTGAAAATGTATGATTTCCACCACTGAATTGGTGCAGTTATTTCAAGTAGCCTTGGATTAGCGTCCAACTAATTTGATTTGGAGAAAATTTTTGAACTCCCCAGATGGTATTAGATCCTCTAGAATTCTTTAGAAATGCACAACTGAAAGAACTATTATCAGATATTGGTCAGCTTCCAAAATCGTGACTGACAATGCCATCATTGTGTGAACTTTATACTTGCGGAAATGATCTGACACTTGAACACTTCAAAAACAAATTTAGTAATGAAAATATGCTTCATGAAAGAAATCCCATTAATAAATGCATACGCCAACATGAAATGTTGCTGATATAGCTCTTAGACAAGTTGAAAGGAGGGATACAATGCATTAAGAGGCATACCCTTTTGCAGTTCCAAGAATTATGTTCATCCTTATATCCCATGTCAGTGGACTCACTTCTCCAACATCTCCGTGAAGCCACTGCTCCAGATTGCCGTTATCTACATATTCGTAGACTAGCATCCTAGCAAAATGTAAGCATGGACATTCATCATGATAATTCTATCTTAAGCAAGTGAAGAACTGCAGGGGGGAAACACTTAGAATTCAAGGACAAACAAAATGGATACCTATATGCGCCCTCAACACAGTATCCAAGCAATCTAACAAGATTCTTGTGGCGAACACGCCCAATCACTTCCACCTCCACTTTGAATTCCTTCTCTGCTTGGCCCCTGATAAAATTGAAAGGGAAGGATAAGTTTAGGGTAAAATGACAAGCCTTTTGCTCCACTGACTACCAACCGATATCATCTCATGGAACGAATTAGAGCTTTTACAATTAAACTACTTTTTCAGAAGGAGAAACAATTTCTACGGAAGAATAACCAGAAAATTCTACTGAATAGATCAGTATCCAGCAAAGATGATAAGCATCTAAATGGCATGCAAGATCAGGAGGGCAATATACTACGCATGCATGCGAGTAGAACAAGGGCCGAAATCTGAAAATTAAGGTGAAGTCAAAGAGAAAATGATGGATCCTATTTGAGAATCAAGCATTAACCTATTATTGAGCAAATTCTTGATGGCGACGGTGGTGTTATCGGCGAGCACCCCGCGGTACACGATGCCGTAGCCTCCTTCCCCGATTACGTTGTCTGGGGCCAACCCATCTGTAGCCTCCTCCAACTCCCGTAGCGTATACCAGTGCCCCCACCCCAGATGCGATACCTCCGGCGGCCCTCCTCCTCCTCCTCCTCCTCCCGTGGAGGAAGGGGTGCCGGTGGTCTCTCCGCTGGCCGTCCCCGTGGTGGATGCGGACGGTGGACCTGCCGGAGGCCTCGGTTGGTGACGGTTGTTGTTGTTGCTTTCCTGATGACGGTGATCAGCAAGCACGACACGGTAGTCAGGCTTGCCGACGTCGATCCGGACATCGGGAGCGGCCGGTTGGTTGTAGTGGTGGATCTCGCCGACGTCCTTGGAAATGGTAGGGGCTGGATCCTGGAGGTGCTGCTTGAGGGGTTTCTGCGGCTTCTTACTTGGGGGAGAGGAGGTGGAGATGGAAGGGGAGCGACGGCGGCGGCGGCGGCGGCCGCATGAGGTGAGACAAAGGGAGAAAAAGAAGAGGACAAGGACGATGGCGGCGCCGACGCAGATGCCGATGACCACCCACAGCCTGAGCCCGAAGACGGCTGTCTTCCTCGAGAGCTCGTTGTTGAGAAATCCGCCGCTCCAAAACGCCATCTTCGCCCTCGTCTCTCTTTCAACCTTCTCCTCCCTCCAAGAACACGCCTAATCTCTATGTCACTGAGAAAGGATCAAGCAACGATCGAAGAAGAAGAGCAGCGATTGTGATCTGAGAACAAATTGGAACGGAACGCAGGACCGAGAGATAGAAAGAGAGAGAGAGAAGGGAAGGGATTTGATTAGTTTAATGGCGGCTGCTAGTCGTTAGTGCGTATATTAAAGGGTAATGGTTATTAGTGCGATGTCAAAGAGATCGCTTGCCCCGCGCGCACTTTTCTGGATTCTGTTTCACTGCGGGTGCAGGCGCAGCGGAAGAGATGTGATCGCAAAGAGAAACGAGTTCTACGGCGATTTGGACGGCTTCTTTGCGTCCGACAACTTCGCCGGCGACCAATTCACATTGTCGCCGACAACTTCGCCGGCTAATTGGAGAGTAAGGATATAGCGGACAATGGAATCTATAAATAATGAATATTGATATTAAATAAATATAGATATTAATATTGATATTAATAAATAATGAGGACTAATTCGTATTAATACGGGTGTTCTAATTGAACTTTAATGGAAATCATATTTATTTATTTATTTTTAATCGGTCAGCAGTGAGCTGTTCCAGTGTAGAACGTTAAACATGGGATCTAGCTGTGAAATAGCTTGCGAATATTAAGATGGCCGTTTATGATAATATATTAATATATTGGTGATTTTTTCAAATTCTTTATGACCGTTTTTTAAGAAATTTCTTATCCACGGAAGGATCTCATTTTGGATCCTGGAGATCTATAATTTCCATTTAACTCCATTTCCTTATTTTTGAAGCTAAAGTTGTAGAATTATTTTAATTTAGTTAGATGACAATTATTCTCCGCACTAGCTGTGTTCTAAAAGGTACGGTCTAAGACCGCCTAGCAGGGCAGCCACCCATCGCCCGAGCGACACCAGTAGACATCGCTGCATTAGGCAGCTAAGTGCCACTTACGTGGGGGTGTCGAATTTTTTTAGAAAAATAATTTGTCAAATCGATTGGCTGATCGATTATACATGAATTTCATGAGAAATATAAGTCTTCTGAATCGATTATCCAATTGATTAAAAGTGTTCAATCGATTCGGATGAGTTTTTTTCACGAGACACAAAAGTCTGCCGAATTGATTGACCGATCGATTGAATACCTCCAATCGATTGACGAATCGATTTACATAAGTTTCACGAGAAATAGAAGGAATCAATTGGCCTATAGATTGAACATTGTGAATCAATTGATGAGTTCCTATAAATCGATTGCGGCAATAAAATGGATTTATATTTCGATTTCTGAACCCTTTTAAATTTTAAATTTCAAGTTTTCATTTACCTCGCAGCAACCGTCTTTTCCTCTAATCGTCTCTTCCTCTTGAAGTAGTCGTCCCATCTTCCTCTTTTTCCTCTCCTTATTTTTCATCAAAGAACATCATCTTTGCTATGACAAGTAGAACCCTACCAAATCAACCAGCTGATTGATTTAGCAGAATTCTATTTGTCAGGAAAATCATACCTGTGACAGGATTTTACCAAAAAATATTCTATCTAGGGACGCCTAGGTGCCCATGCGCTAAGTGGCAGGTAACCATCCTGTCTTGCAAATTTATTTTGATTAAATTATTTTATTATTTTATTTTAACCCTAACTCAACTTGGATTTATGCACATCAAAAAGAGGAAGATTGTAAGTACCCTGAATGAATTTTTATGTGATCAACTAAATTAAATTATGCTCTGTGATTTAATCTCTTTTGTGTAAGTGTGCAGGGACTTAGGTGTTGGTGCAACATCCCTCAGGTCAAGGTTGACCTGATTGACCAAGTTGAGTCTTGGTTTGAGTTTAGATGTTTGACAATAAGAAATTGATTGAAGAAGAGTCAAGTAGGTCAAGGTTGACCGGATACTTGACTGGGAAGTCCTAACTGGGATGTTAGGTAGAATGGAAGTCCTGATGAGTGAAGCCAGGCAGAAGGAAAGTCCTAGTGAGTGAAGCTAGGCAGATTGAAAGCCCTAGTGAGTGAAGCTAGGCAGATGGAAAACCCTAGTGAGTGAAGCTAGGTGAAAGTCCTGGTGAGTGAAGCCAGGCAAGGGAAAATCCAGATGGATCAAGGATGATCGGACATCTGATGTTGGGAAGTCCAAGTAGGTCAAAGGATTGACTGGATACTTGGCATGAGGAAATACAGATAGGTCAAAGGGATTGACCAGACATTTGATGGAAGTCCAAGTAAGCAAGGGAGTGACCAGATACTTGGCATGAATAGAAAAGTCCAAGTGGGTCAAAGGGATTGACCAGACACTTGGTGGGAAGTCCTAGCAGGTCAAAGGAGTGACCAGATGCTAGGCATGATGTACCAACAGGTCAAGGTTGACCGAATGTTGGTTTGAGAGGCTTGGGACTTGGTTTTGGGCAAAAACCAAGTGCTGGATCGATCAGTGGATCGATCCAGGAGATGGATCGATCAGTGGATCGATCCAGAGAGCTGGATCGATCCGTGGATCGATCCAGGATGTCCCAATCGATCGGAGCCTGGATCGATCCGTCGATCGAGCCGATCGATCCATGGATCGATCCAGGCATTTTTCCCAGAGCACAGAGGCGCTCTGGATCGATCCGTGGATCGATCCGAAGCCTCCCCGATCGATTGGGAACATTCGAATCGATCGGGATCTGACCGTTGCGTCGAGTTTATAGCCGCAGGCGAACGTTGTCTTCGGCATCTCTTCACCGATTCACTCCAGATCTCTCGCCAGCTCCTCCACAGCACTCACAAAGCTCAGATCGCCAGTTCTTGAAGGATCTTGGAAGTTCTCCAAGTCAAGAGGCGGATCAAAGCCAAGAAGAGAAGCTAGGGTTAGGGTTTATACTCATTGTAAGCTTATAAGCTTGTATTTCTTGTATCCTTTCCCTCTCTTCTTGTATTGAGTCTTGTAGGGCTTCTCCGCCCTTGGTAGTTACCATAAAGGAGAGTTTTATTAGTGGAGGGTGTGTGTGTTGGTGTGGATCCTTGGATTAGTCACCTCTTGTGAGGTGGATACCAAGTAAACCAACCGTGTTAGCGTTGTGTGATTGTTTCTTTGTATTTCCGCTGCACATCTTTGAAGGAACAAGAAACGTCGACCACCGAGCGAGCGACGAGCTATTCACCCCCCCCCCCTAGCTACTTTTGGTCCTAACATTAGGGAGACAAGAAGTCGAAGAGAATATTAAGATCAAAAGATTTCAGATATCTCCATAATAACATGATATTATCCACTTTGGGTCTAAGCCCTTATGGTTATGTTCTTGGGCTCTACCCAAAAGGTTTCATACCAATAGAGATATCTTTTTCTTATAAACTCATAATCTTTCCTATGTGTTTTCAATGTGGGATTATATTTACAACCACAACAATTCTCTCTCCCCCCTTCAAACAAAGGACCACATGGTCTCCTTCGAGCATCGAGTCACTCTTTACTTGCTCAAGGCCTCCCCTCGAGTATCGGGTCACTCTTGACCTGCTCAAGGCCTCATCTCAAATATCACGTCACTGACTTGCTCAAGGCTTCCCCTACTTCGTTCAAGGTTTCACCCACATGGTTCGATATTGGATCATGGCTCTGGCTCATGCTTTTTCCGACGGTTAGTCCGATGAAGAGCGACCTCGCTCTAATACCAATTGTTATGACCAAAAAAATTCAAATATCTCCATAATTATATAATATTGTCTACTTTAAACCTAAGCCCTCATGGTTTTTCACTTGGGCTCTACCCAAAAGGTCTCATATCAATAGAGATATCTTTTTCTTATAAACTCATGATCTTTTCCATGTATTTTTAATGTGGGACTATGTTTACAACCTTGCAATCTTAACAGAGAAGATGCAACTATCGAGAAAGATGGCACAGGAAGTGAGTCAACGGGTTCGATGTATCCAAGGGACGAGAAACTGCAGAAGAGTACACTAGTAGACTAGAAGGACATGCATAGTACTTCCGAGGGATAAAAAGTCAGGGGAGTAAGACTGCTCGAGATGATGGTCGGAGTTAGGTTTGGGTAAATTCAACTTTGGAAGACCTAAGAATCACCAAGTCCAGACACCTAGGATGTCTCGGCCAATTCAACAAGTCGTTGCAATGAGGATCAGTACTGGAGTACATGTCAGCCGACTCTACGTGCCCGGGATGTGAAGATCCATTGGAAAGAAGTTATTGCGAGTGAATTGAGTTGATCAGGTTCAAGTGGCCGGACTGGGTCCAGGCGCCTGAGAGGTGCCACGTCAGCCAATGACTAACTTCGACCAGTAAGCTAACACACTATGTAATCTTTCTAGTAATAAATAAAGCTCTAGTGCTCGAAGTTCAATATAACACACTATTTAATCTTTCTAGTTTCAATTTTGAACTTTTGTACTCGCAATGCTGTAAGAGGTTTCTCCACCTTCAACAAAGGAGATCTTTCTATTAGAGCTTTCACTACCTTGAATTAGTTATTGGAGCAATCTAGGTACCCTAGGTTTTGATGTTTGGATAAAAGTTTAAGTTAGGTTTATTGTTGTATTTGATATGCATTGTGAGTGTGCAGGATACAGGTACAGCAAGGAAAGTCCAAGGGTGATCTTGGCAAAGGAGGAAAGTCCAAGGATGAGTCTTGGCGGTGTAAGTCCAAGCATGTAGTCTCGGCAACGTAAGTCCAAGTGTGACTTGGCAATGGATGAAGTCCTAGAGGCGTGACCTCTTAGCTAAGGAAGATCCGACAACAATGACAAGACCGATGGAAGCTCCAGAAGGCAAGACGTGAAGGATGGGGAGGCATCCGAGGGACGCAAGGCTGATGGAGGAGGCTAGAAGGCTAGGTCTAGGTTGGTCGGGCGAGGACAAGTGCTGAGTGAATGTACTCGGGGTTAAATCCTAGGATTAGGGATTTACTATAGCGTTACTGTAGCATTACTGTAGTAGTATTGTAGCAGTCGACTGGTGTTTTCATTAGTCGACTGGTGCGGTCGACTGGGCAGTCGATTGAGAGCTAATAGAATGTTTTTGTTCGTTCGGTTAGTATGGAGCAATCGACTGATGGAAGTATCAGTCAACTGTTATCGAGCCGTTGGATTGTAACGGTCTAATGTCTGTAGAGGTCAGTCGACTGATGATTTTGGTAGTTGACTAGCAGGCGAGGTTTTCCAACTCGTGGCCCATATAACCAAGCATTTGAAACTTGGTTAAGGTTGACAAAATAGAGGTGGTTAACCCCTATTAGTAGTCTTCTAAAGCCTCCAAGCTCTTCTTGTGATCTAAGAGTGTTTGGATCAAGGTTGTGATGAGGTTTCTCCACCGGGAAGGAGGTTTGAGCTAGCCGGAGGTTTTCGGAGAGTTATCTACCAACGGATTAGGATTGTCCACCTTACGGACAACCGTGGAGTAGGAGTCCTAATCTCCGAACCACGTAAACGCCTTGTGTTTTGGTTTGTTTTGGTTTATCGTCTTTCCTTATTGTTTATAGGGTTTATCTTTCTTCTTGTTAGTTTATATTTTTATTTTCCGCTGCGTACTAACAAGTGTATGAAGTGACGATTTGGGTGAGACGTTATTCACCCCCCCCTCTAGCGGACGTCAAGGTCCCAACAAGTGGTATCAGAGTTAGGTGAGCTCTTGTTGGACTAATCGCCAAGAGAGCGGCTAGAGGAAGAAGATGGAGTCGGAGGAACCTCTCGGATGGAACATCCAAATCCCACCTCCATACGAGCGCGAGGACTTCGACTATTGAAGGAAGTGCATGGAGATGTGGTTCCAAATGAATTAGAACTAATGGATTGCGTTGGAGGAATCGTTTAAAGCTCCAACGGACAAGAAGGGAAAGTATCTCCGACCTCGATATTGGACCGAGGAGCAAAGGGAGCAATCAGAGACAAATAAGGAGGTAGCTAGAATTTTAATTAATTTATTACCTCCTAATGCGATATTGAATGTAGGTGAATACGAGAACGCAAGTGACCTTTGGAAAAAGGTAATTGCACTTCATGAGAGTCCTATATAAATCCAAGAAGAAAAGGAGCCCAAGGAGAATGACTCATTGGTCCAAGAAGAGAAGAACCAATCGGATGTTGACACGGGTTCAACATCCGAGGAGGAGAAGGAAGATGAGGATGTATCATCCACATCATCAAGGGAGGAAGAAGTGGAACCGCCCACATCTTCAAGTGAAGAGGAAGAAGAGCAATCCAAGGAAGAGGAGATCTTGGAAGCTCAACCCTCTACCTCAACTACCAAGAAGAGCACAAAGGACCACATCAAATGCTTTTGAGTGTGGTCAGATGGGGCACTACAAGAGTAGGTGTCCAATGCTCCAAAAGGTAAGGGAGGTAAAGTCTAAACTCAACAAGGTTGTTTTAACTAATGTGAGTTGTAGGAAGGAGAAGAAGCACATTAAGTGTTTCACGTGTGGTGAGTGGGGACACTACCACACAAAGTGCCCAAGGAAATGAGAGCTCAAGAAATTGGCGCACTTGAAGAAGTGGGAGAAGAAGAGAGCTTCAATGGTAAGGGAGGTAAACCCTAACATGAATTTGAGTTCAAATTTAAATTCTTCCATGCATTCTAGAAATAATTTTTATTATTTACCCAAGCATAATCATAGATTTAGATATAATGATAGGAATAGGGTTAATGTAGGAGATAACCCTAGGAGACCTATTCATGCTAAATCTAGTAAGAGTAGATCTAATAAGACCCAAACCACTTTGCCAAAGGGAAGGAAAGTAGGCAAAAACATAAGCATTAATCCCAAGAAAGGGAGACATATGCCTAGGAAGGTGGGTAGGTCTAGGGATATCCAAGGTGGATATGTTGACTCTAGGATTAGAACCCTAGAGTTGGAAAATCAAGCTTTGAAGGCAAAACTTGAGGAAATAGAGAAAATCCTAGAGAGGTTCATTATTGAACCTAAAGGACTTTACATGTATTTGGGAGGTTAAAGACCCAAAAATGTCAAATTAGGTCCCTCCAAGACCAAAAGGAGGTCAAGTGTTAAGGTAGTACATGACATTGGTAAGGGAGGTGTGACCGAGGATAAGGGAGAGTCATCCAAGATCAATAAGAAGGAATATGCTAGGGTGACATATAATTATGTCAAGGATGAGGTGTCCAAGGTGAAGGACAAGAAGAAACTAACCAAAGACAAGGTGTCTAAGATTAAGAATGTGAGTTTTATATATTTCCCCCCCAAAAAAAAAGAATGTGAGTTTTATAGGTCAAGTGTCACCCGAAGTGCACTGAGTGGCCTATCCATAGTAAATGCGTCACCTAGGGAGGTGGATAAGATTAAGAACTCAAGGGGGAGCTCAAAAATTATTTGGGACATATGATAAATGATCTCAAGTTAACCAATATGTGCCAAAGGGATTAGAGATGAATTTAAGTCTCTATTGTAGTTGGTTGGCACAATTGAGTTAAGTTTCATGCATAAAAATATGACATGGGGGTCATATTGCATGAAAATTAGTTTTTGATGTATATATGTCATATAAACCCATGCTAGGGAAGTATTGTGGTTTAGTATAGGCAGATTCATCAAGAGGAAGGCAAAACTAGGACTTTAGGTCAAGGGTTCAATTGAACAATTTAGATAGTTTTAAATTTTGTGTCATTCTTGGGATCTGTGATAAATATATTTTTATATATATTTTTCCCAAGTAGATAAGGTTAAAATAGACTTCTCCATAAAATTTAGAAATATTTGGAGGTTTGTAGAATTTCTGGTGTATTTCTGAAATTGGTCAGAAAAGGTTGATTTTTTCAAAAATAGAGTACCGGTCGACTGGTACAGTTACCAGTCGACTGGTAACAGTATTTTTGAGCACAGAATGTCTTTGTAAACTTATTTTGATAATGGAAGTTGACTGAGACTTATAGCAGTCAACTGATACGGTCTGAAAATATTTTTCAACATTAGAAAATAACCATAAGAGTGGTGAACATGTATGTAATCTTATGGGGGATTAATATATGATGTTTATGGTCATTATAGGTCAAAAGGTCTAATAATTGAGATATTGTTGGAACTCTTTTTGATGTATGGAGAAAGGAGAGAAATTTAGGTTTAAGTTGGAAACCTACACACCTTTGCAAGAAATCCTAACTCAAGGGGGAGCTTACGTGAAGGGGGAGCGATTGTTCATTTATTAGCAAAGGGCGAGAAGTTTATCTTTGCAAGAAATCCTAGCTCAAGTGTGACTTGGCAATGGATGAAGTCCAGGAAGCGCGACCTCTTGGCAAAAGAAGACCCGACAATAATGACAAGGCCGATGGAAGCTCCAGAAGACAAGACGTGAAGGATGGGGAGGCATCCGAGGGACGCAAGGATGATGGAGGAGGTTAGAAGGCTAGGTCTAGGTTGGTCAAGCAAGGACGAGTGCTGAGTGAATGTACTCGGGGTTAAATCCTAGGATTAAGGGTTACTGTAGTGTTACAGTAGCAGTACTGTAGTGGTACTGTAGCAGTACTGTAGTGGTACTGTAGCAGTACTGTAGCAGTCGACTGGTGTTTTCATCAATCGACTGGTGCGGTCGACCGGACAATCAACTAGGAGCGAACAGAATTCTTCTGTTCGTTCGATTAGTATGGAGTAGTCGATTGATGGAAGTATCAGTCGACTGGTATTGAGCCGTTGGGTTGTAATGGTCGAATCTCCACAGAGGACAGTCGATTGGCAGGCGGGGTTTTCCAACTCATGATCTATATAACTAAGCATTGGAAGTTTGGTTAAGGTTGACAAAATAGAGGTGGTTAACCTCTATTAGTAGTCTTCCAAAGCCTCCAAGCTCTTCTTGTGATCTAAGAGTGTTTAGATCAAGGTTATGGTGAGGTTTCTCCACCGAGAAGGAGGTTTAAGCTAGCCGGAGGTTTCCAGGGAGTCATCTACCGACGGATTGGGATCGTCCACCTTACGGATAGCCGTGGAGGAGAAGCCCTAATCTCTGAACCACATAAACGCCTTGTGTTACGATTTATTTTGATTTATTATCTTTCCTTATTATTTATAGGGTTTAGCTTTCTTTTTGTTAGTTTGTATTTTTATTTTCTGCTGCATACTAATAAGTGTACGAAGTGACGATTTGGGTGAGACGCTATTCACACTCACCCCCTCTAGCGGACGTCAAGGTCCCAACATTAGTAACCTCCCAGATTGCAAATCAAGTAAACGTAGAGTCTTCTCTTACTTTACATTTATACATTTATTTTTATTTATTTAACATGTATTTATCCTTGCTAAGTTCAATAGTAAGAGAAAGTGTTAAATCTTTATTGCAGGGTTATTCATCTCCTCTAGCCGGTCTTATCGAGACTAACACTTTTAACATAGGAGTGTTGTCAGGAGCACAATTTTGCATTTTATACCGAATGAGCATCTTTTCTACATAGCCTTTTTATGATAGTCCAAGTGTGCACCTTAAATTATCATGAATAATCTGTATACCTAAGATAAAGGATGTATTACCAAAATTCTTTATTTCAAATTCACCTAATAGAAAATGATTTGGTTTCTAACAATAGACTCTTCTCATTAATTGTCAGCAAAATATCATCCATATACAAAATAAGTATAATAAATTTGCTCCCACTAAACTTGATATATAAACATTAATCAATTGGATTCTCTTCAAAACCATATGAAGAAACCACATGATTAAAATTCTAGTATTATTGATGAGATGTCTATTTTAAATCATAAATTGACTTCCTTAGTTTACATATTAGGTGTTTTGAATCTTCCGACTTAAAGTTTTTCGAATGCACCATGCATATAGTTTTCTTAACCTTTCCATTGAGAAATATAGTTTTAACGCTCATTTAGTGTAGCTCTAGATCATAATAAGTTACAAGTGTCATGATTACCCTAAGGGAGTCTTTCATTAAAGCCAGCAAGAAAGACTCCATATAATCAATGTCCTCCTTCTAAGTGAATCCCTTGGGACTAGGCGAGCCTTATACTTTTCAACATTGTCATGTGAATCTCTTTTGATTTTACATATCTATTTACAACCAACAAGACTCACACCTTGAAGCAATTCAACAAGTTGTCAAATGTCATTGTTCACCATATATTTCATCTCTTCCCTCATGGCTTCAATCTATTTTTCTGGATGAGGATATTGTTTGATTTCTTAGAAGAATGTGGGATCATCTTCAAACTTAATGTCAAATTCATACTTTTGGATATACACATAATCATATGACATAGTAGATCTTCTTTTCCTTATAGATCTCCTTAGTGACACTTGATCTTAAGGAGGTTGGAAGTCATGCTCATCCAAAGGAGGGAATACATCTATTTGAGATAATGTACCTACCAATTGTATTCGAGGTGAAATAGAAATATCATGGTCAACTACCCCTTCCGAGGTTGAAGCTTCAGTTGTATGTGGAATACTCACTATTCCAACATCAATAATTACCATATTAAGATTACCAATATTCTCCTCAAGTGATATTTCTCTAACTTTGTCACTCCCACCATCCTTAATAGATTTAACATTACTTGTCTTGAAAAAGATTTTACTTAAGGTGTTGACAAGCTTGAAGCATCTTGAGTTTTCAGAGTATCCTACAAAATGATAGCTAACAATTCTTGATTACAATTTCCTTTTATTAGGCCTATAAGACCTAGCATCAGCTAAACAACCTCATATATGTAAATGTCTAATACTGGACATCCTATCTATCCATAACTTGTATGAGATTTTAGTTATCGCCTTACTAGGAACTCTGCTCAGTAAGTAAATCGTAATCTTAAGTGTCTCACCCTACAAAGACTCTAATAGAGAAGAAAATGCAATCATACTCCTCACTATATCCTTTAGGGTATGATTTCATCGCTCCTTTATATCATTCTGTTAGGGGTCCCAAACATAATGTATTGCGCAATAATTTTGCTCTCTGTAAGGTATTCTACATGGCCTAAGATGTTGTTCACTTAATCCATCATATCTATCATATTATTCATCATCACGATCTGATTTGATGGTATTAATTTTTTTACCAAGTTGATTTTTAACTTCAACTTTGAAGATTTTGAACATATCCAAGGATTGCGACTTCTTGTAAATTAAGTACAAGTATCTATATTGAGAATAGTCATCTATAAAGTCAATAAAATATGTTTAACTATTCTAAAATTCTTTAGGAAATAGAACACATATATCTGTATGTATTAGCTCTAAGATCTCATTACTCTGTCTTGAACAATTATTACATTTGTTAGTTGTTTTTCCCTCGATACACTCAATATAGATTTCAAAATTTGACATATCGTGGGAATTGAGAATTCTTAGTGATATTAATCTTTCTAAGCGTTATTTAAAGATATACCCTAAATGCTTACACCACAACATGGATGAATTTTCACTCATCAAACCATGTTTCACACCTATACTATGTGTTACAACATTATCCATATGGATTTCCGCGCCTGATTTGTATAGTTTGCCGATCAAAGAACTAGTACCCCACAAAATATAATTTTGATGGATTTTTCATATCCAAATGAACAAGTATATCTAGATTTGTCAAAACATAAAATAAAAATTAAGTTTTGTCTAAATGACGACATTATAAATGGATTTTGCAAATTCAAAAGTATATTGTTTCCTAAATAAACTCTAAAGACACTTATTGTCTCTACTTTCGCCTTCTTACTAGTTTCCAAATAGATGAATCTTTCAGTATCAATTGACATTCGATTCTGAGGCAACTTTGTTTAGTTAACTCATGTGAGTAATTGCACCTTTATCTATCCACTAAGTATTATTATGTACAGTAGCTAGATTGACTTTTGAACTGATAAAATTGAGAAGTATATCTTTCTTAACAAGCCAATTGGCGTAACTGGGGCAATCCTTTTTCAAATGACCTTTCTTTTTACAAAGTAACAAGTTAAGTCGGGATCTTGTTATTTTTGGACCTCATACCCTGAAGCCTCGGTCAATACAAGTTGTTTACCTTTATTCCTATCGTTTTTATTCTTCTTATTCGAATACTGAGATAAGGATACAAAGTGAGCACTCTGAGATGTGTCATGTCTCAATCTCTGTTCTTTCTGCACACACTGAGTTATGAGCTCGTTTAGTATCCACTTTTCCTTTTGAGTGTTGTAAATTATCTTAAAGGGAGTGAATTGTGTAGGCAGAGAGATTGGATGAGATTCACAAGTACACTTTCAGACATTTTTAACTTTAGTGTCCTAAGCCTTGTAACATAGTTCTACATCTCCATGATTTACTCTCTTATGCTACCCTTCTCATTCTACCCATAGACACCAACTTCGTAAGAAGTGTGGTAGTCTTAACTTTTTCATTTGAGGTGAATTGGTCCGCTAATTCCTTAATGAAGGTCTTAACATCCTTATTCTTAGTTATCAAACCCCTAATAGATTCCAAAATAGACATTTTCATGATTATAAGACTTATGCATTTCAATCACTCCCACTTGTCAAATATTACTTTTTGATCCATAGTGGAATCTGTAAATACCCTAAGGTTTTGATGTGATCAACCAAATCAGGTTAGATTCTGCGTATTTGATGTCTTGCATCTAAGTGTGCAATGACTTAGAATTGTAAAAAGTTGAGCGGAAGACACAGTGGACAAAAATGATGGCACAGGAATCTAGTCGACAGACTCGGTGCATTCGAGGGATGAGAAACTATGAAAGAGTACACCGATGGAGCGAGAAGGACGTGTTGGTGCAGCAGGGCTAACAAGAAAGGGGTGAATTGCCTGTAAAATAAAAGTTAACCTTTCTCAATCTCTCAACTTAGATTAGTAACACAATTATAACAAAAGAAATTGAACAACTAAAAATAGAAGAGGCCAAGAAATTAACTTGGTTACGACCTAGATGCTTGTTAATCCAACGTAGTGAAGATTACTAGTAGATCTCCTTCATTTCAAATGGAGAAATTTCTTACAGACGTTGACAACTCAAAAAATAGACTAGAAAATATTACAAGAGTTATAGTTACAGTTGTTTTTTATTTCCTAGCTCCATGAGACTTTTTATAGCTCTTGGAAAATCGTATCCGATAGTGGAAGGTGCCTTCAAGAAGGTTCAAGGTGCCATCAATCGGTTAAGTTTTATCCATGTGAATATAAAATTTTATCTTCGCTAACAGCTGTCGGAAGGCACCTTCAAGGGCTGGAAAGTGCCTTCATACTGTTCATCGAAGGCGCCTTCCAAGCCTTTGAAGGCGCCTTCAGTACTGTTCACAAAAGGCGCCTTCAAAGCCTTTGAGGTGCCTTCAGCACTGTTCATCCAGAAATGGTTAACTTCCCTTGTTAACCATTTTTTGCTCCGTTCGCTTGGGTGATGCTCCGGCCATCCGGAATTAAGCTTGCACGAATCCAACTCCGGCCTTCTCCTCGAGCATACTTCCTCCCCGACTTCTCGTCCCTCAGACATCGTGCACGTCCTTCTCGTCCACCGATGCACTCTTCCACAGCATCTCGTTCTTCGGATGCACCGAGCTCATTGACTCCCTTCCCATACCATCCTTCTCACTAGCTGCATCTTCCGCTCGACTTCTTGTGTTCCTAAGCTTCTGCACACTTAGACATAAGGATTAAACACAACAGAACCTAATTGAACTTGGTTGACCACATCAAAACTACCCCGGGATACTTGCAATCTCCCCCTTTTAAATGTGCATCAATCCAAGTTCAAGTAAGATAAAAATTACAATAAAATAAAAGTGATAACAAATTGTTTGTAAAATAAATAAGTAAAAATTCTAAATCCTACCTCCTCCTGAACTTGTACATATTTCTCCCCCTTTGATCACATCAAAAAAAATTGGGACAAATAAAATAAACTTTTTCGAAAATTCAAAATATTTCTCTAGGGGTACTTAATAAAAATTATCAGTAAGCTAAAATGGTTTAGAAATAATTAGTAGAAATATTTTCATAAAAAATATTTTTCAACTCTTGAAAATTCTTCTAATTTTTTTTAAAAAAATTAAATTTTCATAAAATAATTTGTAATACTTCCAGTAAAATTCAAAAAATGTCAAAGAATTTTATAATGATAGTGAATCATCATGTTCTATTATAGAAAAAATAAAAAAAAATTAAAAATAAGTGTTGGTGCAATATCCCTGGGTCAAGGTTGACCAAGTTGACTAGGCTTGAGTTGGCTCAAGCTTGAGTTTTGATGTTTGGATTTCAATGTTTGACAATACATGGAGATTGTAGATGCAATTGTCCATTTAGGGAGATTGCTGGTGCAATTCCTCTCTTGTCAAGGTTGACTAATTAGTAAGTGAAGAAGAGTCAAGTAGGTCAAAGGGTTGATCGGATACTTGATGGGAAAGTCCTAACTGGAGGCTAGGCAGATGGGAAAATCCTGGTGAGTGAAACCAGGTGAAAACCCTAGTGAGTGCAGCTAGGTGAAAGTCCTAGTGAGTGAAATCAGGCAGACGAAAGTCCTAGTGAGTGAAGCTAGACAGATGTAAAAACCGGGTGAGTGAAGCCAGGCATGTGGAAATCCAAGTGGGTCAAGGTTGACCGGACACCTGGGGTTTGGAAGTCCAAGTAGGTTAAAGGATTGACCGGATGCTTGGCAAGAGGAAATCCAGATGGGTCAAGGGTGACCGGACATCTGGTGGAAGGAAGTCCAAGTGGGTCAAGGAGGACCGGACACTTGGCACGAGATGGTAAGTCCAAGTGGGTCGAGGCTGACCGGACACTTAGCGCGAGGAGAAAAAGTTCAGATGGGTCAAAAGTTGACCGAACACTTAGCGGTCGTAAGTCCAATAGGGAGTTGGCATGGAACTAGGAAGTTCGGACGTAGTAAACTTCCAAAGACCATAACTTTTGACTTAGATATCGGAATGAGGTGATCTCGGATGCGAAACGAAACTCATTTCAAGCTCTACACAATTTTTTGCTTGCCAATCGATTGGGGGGTTCAATCGATCATCCAATCGATTGGTTGGCGTGATTTTGTGCAGAAATTGTCTGGATCGATTAGGTAATCGATCAAAAATCAATTGGTCAATCGATTTCTGAGTGAACAGTAAGCTTCTGAATCGATCAGTTGATCGATTGAAACCTCCAATCGATCAGGCGATCGATTGGAGCACTGGAAATCGTGCGATAAGCCTTGAATCGATCGGGCAATCGATTCAGGCGATTTCCAGAGAGCACAGAGGCGCTCTAAATTGATCAACCGATAGATTCAAAGTCTCCCCAATCGATTGAGAGAAATTTAATTAATTGGGATTCGACCGTTGTGCAGGTTATAGCCGTTGGCGAGAGATTCCCTCGGCACTTCTTCGATTTTCTTCTCCACACGACTTCAGCGAGCTCCGTAGCGATTTCTCCACTCTCACAGACAGATCTTGAAGGCTTTTGGAGACAAGTGTAGATACACTTCCAAAGTTCAAGAGGCAACAACAAGCAACAAGTAAGCAAGAAGAAGGAGTTTTTATTTGCATCTTTTGTGTTTTCTTCTTGAGTGAGTTGTATTTGTTGTGTGGGTTTGTACAAGGGTTCTCCGCCTTCGGTAGTCACTGTAAAGGAGTATTTTTATTAGTGGAGAGTGCTCGTGTGTGTGGATCCTTGGATTAGTCACCTCTTCTTGAAGTGGATACCATATAAATCCTTATGTTAGCGTTGTATTTTTGTTTCTTGTTCTTTCCGCTGCATATCATCACCAAGAAGCAAGCAAGCAATGATGAGCGCGACGAGCTATTACCCCCCCCCCCCCCCCCCCCCCCCCCCTCTAGCACATTTTGACCCTAACAATAAGTTTGTGAAATATTTTTAATTTTTAAAATATCGTTAAAAAACTAAATGGAAGATAATTTTGAGAATATTTCATTTTGTATAGATAAAATTTTGAGCAAAAAATTTTACCATAAAGGTAATAAAAATGATTGATTTTATTGACAAGAATAAATCATGTAAATTAAATTTCTAGCATGCATTACTCTATCTAATAAGATAAAGATAATTTATGCATGCAAATAATTTTTTTTAATTATCTAAACAATATTTAGGAACTCAAAATAAGTTGTGTCCTATTGGGTTAACCAAATATTTGGAAGGTACATAATTTTTAAAAATTTTCCTAATTTGTCCCTGGTGATTTCTAATGTACCAGTTGATTTTACCATAATTCATAAATCTTGGTTTTTGGGAGGTACATAATTTTTAAAAAATTTCCTAATTTGTCCCTGGGATTTCTAATGTACTAGTTGATTTTACCATAATTTATAAATCTTGGTTTTTGATAGTAATTAGAACATGTATGGTTATTTTTCAACTTTTCAATTTCTATTCTCAATTTTTCATTTTCTATTTTTAAATTATCATATATTTCTAAGGGGTATGAATTGGCTAAGGTCATTTTTATCTTAGCATTTTCTTTTCCTAATTTGCACATATTTTTAGAAAGTATTTTGATAAATTCGTAAGATTGCTTGGGAGATAGTGCGCGTACCTCACTTACTTTATGTTCTGATACTCTCCCTTCATCACAGCTTTCCTTTGATGATCCTCCCCCTTCATCAATACTCATCTCTGAGTTGCTTTCATCTTTTCTTTGATGATTTTCCATTAGGGCTATGTCGTTGATCTCCTCGATCTCGGATTCCTCTAATGACGAAGTGTCCATCGAAGGGTCGGATTCTTCTTTTCTTGACGCTTCGTGGTATTTCAAAAACTTTTCCCAAAGTTCTTTTGCACATGTATAGTCACCCATTCTTTCGAGTTCCTACACAGGTAGAACATTAAGTAGATGAAATTCAGCTTTACCATTAGCCATGAATTCATTTCTTTGTTGTTTGCTCCATCGATATTCCTCGAGTTCTTTTCCATTTGTTGTTTTGGGTACTTCGAAACCATTTTTGATACTTAACATGATGTCGAAATTCGTCTTGAAGAAGACCTCGATTTTACATTTCCAAAACTTGAACTCCCCTCAAATGTTGGCAGATAGATGCTTGGTCTAGCCATTGTCTCATTGCTTCAGTTGGCGGTTAGTCCTTCTGAGGCGTTCTGGCTCTGATACCAATTGTTGGTGCAGTATGGTCGGCAAAAGGAAGGTGAATTGCTTATAAAATAAAAATTAACCTTTCCCAGTCTCTCAACTCGGATTAATAGCACAATTATAACAAAAGAAATTAAACAACTTAAAATAGAAGAGACCAAGAAATTAACTTGGTTACAACCTAGATGGTTGTTAATCCAAGGCAGTGAAGGGCATTAGTAGATCTCCTTCATTTCAGGCGAAGAAGCCTCTTACAGATATTGACAGCTCAGAAAATAGACTAGGAAAGATTACAAGAGTTGTAGTTACAGTTGTGTTTTATTTCCTATCTCCAGGGACATTTTTATAGCTCATCGAAAATCTTATTCGAGGGTAGAAGGTGCCTTCAAGAGGGTTCAAGGCACCTTCAATCTGTTAAGTTTTATCTGTGCGAAGATAAACTTTATCTTCGTTAATGGCTATCGGAAGGCACCTTCAAGGGCTGGAAGGTGTCTTCATACTATTCATCAAATACGCCTTCAGTACTGTTCATAGAAGGCACCTTCAAAGCCTTTGAGGGCGCCTTCAGCACTGTTCATCCGGAAATGGTTAACTTCCCTTGTTAACCATTTTTTTCTCTATTCACTTGGGTGATGCTCCAGCCATCTGGAATTGTGTTCACCCGAACCCAACTCCAACCTTCTCCTCGAGCAGACTTCCTCCCCGGCTTCTCGTCCCTCGGACGTCATGCACATCCTTCTCGTCCACTAGCCCATCAACTCCCTTCCCATTCTCTCATTCTCACTAGTTGCGTCTTCCGCTCGACTTCTTGTGTTCCAAAGCTCCTGCACACTTAGATATAAGGATTAAATACAAAAGGACCTAACTGAACTTGGTTGACCACATCAAAACTACCCCGGGGTACTTATAGGACACGCGCAGCACTTCCGAGGGATGACAAACCGGAGTGGAAGACTACTCAAGGAGAAGACCGGAGTTAGGTTCGAGTGAGCTCAACTCTGGAAGGTCGGAGTATCACCCAAGTGATCGGAGAAGAAGCTAGCGATTGGAGAAGGCATCAAACAATCAGCACCTGGTTGACTAGTCTAGGCACCTGGAGCATCTAGTATGGGCGCTCAGATGATCCGCGTACGGACCATCTAGTCCGAGCGCCCGGACTACCAAGGTGCCGAACAGGTGCCTCATCACAGTGGATCACTTTTCAGATCCACATCAACAACGGTCCTGGCGCCCTGACATGAAAAAAATTCTATCTTCCAGCCGTTGTGTGGAGAGAGATTTTACCTCACTAGAGGTGCCCGGATCACCATCCAAATGCCCATAGCCCGCCACGTTAGTAACGGATAAACTTACCCTTTGCACTATAAATAGAGCTCTGGTTCACTTAATTTAGATAGAACACTTTCTGTACTTCAAATTTCTTACTCTATCTTTTATAGTTGTACTTTTAACGCTTGTATGAGGCTTCTCTGCCTTCGAGAATTTGCTCGTAGAAGGAGATAATAGTGAGCTTAAATTGTCTTGGAGTAGTAATCTTCTGATCGCAAATCAAATAAACCGTGTTGTCTCTTACCTTCCTTTTATTTCGTTTTAATTTATTTAAGTGTTTGTCTAATTCCTATCAAAAGAATGAGAAGGGCATTTTTATAATTTTAGATAATTCACCCCCTCTTGTCAGCCACACAGGATCAACAAGTGGTATGAGAATAATGACGCTTCAGAAGAACTAACCGTCGATCGAAGCATACAAGAAATGGTTAGACCAAGCATCTACCCGCCTAAGCTCGAGAGGGGAGTTCGCGACATGGAAAAAGAAAATAAAGGTATTTTTAAAAATATTTTTTGATTTAGTATTAATAATAAAATATAGTTTTGTAGCACATAAAGATCAGCAAGGAGCTGATAAAAAAGAATACCTATGAACAAAAAAGGAGCAAGTCAACTTCGTATCAAACAGCAGAGCAGAATTCCATATGCTAAGCATTCTACAATCACAAGAAGTCAACTAGATTGAAACCTACGAGTCAGCCAAAGATCTCTAGGAGAAATTCCTAGAGTTGCACGAAAGGACCTCGGAGGCCAAACACGCAAAGCGAGATCTGCTCCGGAACCAACTTAGCAATCTCAAAATGAAAGAAGGTGAAACAGTCACACATCTACACTCAAGGATCAAGGAGCTAATCATCAGACTCACGAATCTCAGAGAAATGACAATAAACTGAGATTTATTAAGGTACACTTTAAATGTATTTCCGAGAACATTCGAGTGGACATCAATAGTTGACTCTTTTTACATCTCTAAGGACCTCGAGGTGAGTATATTAAAAAATCTATTTTCTATTTTTGAACTTTATAAATCGAGATATGCATGCTTAAAAAATAAAGAAGAAAATACACCTCAAAATCTAGCATTGAAAGCCAATCAGAAAGGTGAACTAGATTCAAACACATATCACTCGACGAAGATGAAGCTGCATTTATAGTAAGAAAGTTTAGTAAATCCTTAAGTTTAACAAGTTGCAGGCTAAGAAAATTTTTTGAAGCAAACAAAAGGTGTGGTGCTATAATTGTTAACAAAAAGGGCACATCAAGGACAACTGCCCAAAATTGAAGGAGAAAGACAAGAACAAAAGACTAACCCGAACAAAACACAAGAATTTGAAAGCGGAGTGGGACGAATCTGTTGGGATATGCTTGATGCGATGAGTGCTAAAACACATTTCGTAAACATACGCAGTGGAAAATAAAATAATAATAATTTCTAAATTATTACATCACACGCACCACACATATACAAGGATACAATATGCCAAACATGATCGCATAATTAAATTTTTACGGAAAGTAAATTTAGGCTAGGTGTACCTTGCGGATGATCCACGCCAAGCTCCTCAACACAACTCCTTGAGTACAAGCCTCTCCTTCGGAAGTTACTAGCCAAGAGCAAAGAAGAGAGATCAAGAGGAAGAGAAGCACATAAGGAAGAGATTTTTTTTCCTTGTGGTGGTCATAGCAACAAGGGGAAGGGCTTCCCCTTGTTGGCGGCGGCAAAGAGAGAGGGGAGAGGGAGAGGAGAAGAGAATTGGGTTAAGGTTTTCCAAAAATCTTACAAGCCAATTAATGATCTCATGTGTATAATCTTCTCTCAACCATATCAATATATAACCCCCATTAATGAGTTGGATTAGAAAGTCCAAATCCAACCCATTATCCCTTAACCAAAAATTAGTCCATTAACCCCTTGGTTTGGTTCACAACTAAAAAAATTTGGTTCATGACTAATTCATGATTAAACTAAATATGATCCAACTCTTCCATAAAAAGTGTGACCCATCCATGCTTCTATTGTGATAAATATTTCCATATTTGTCTTATATGGTCCAACCAAATATTTATCTCTTGATCTAAGAATCCTATTCTTTAACTTGTTTTACGTCTTTTAGAGACTCGTTAGTACGTGTGACCCAATAGGTTCTCGGTTTATCTTGGTCATCCATAATTAAGTACTTAATTATAGAACAATCATGAGTGACACCTAGTAGTACATCATAATCCCCAATTAGCCGAAAAATTATAGTTGATCTTATAATTCATTCTAAACTCTTCAGCAGCTACAGTGAGTCATGTGCCTCATTCCTTTCACTCGTCTTATACTCACTTAGTTCAGGATATGGTCTATATGTCTTATCCCCACTAGGTTGACTACGTCTCACCTAGGCCAAGTAATACTTCCTCATTCTACAGATTCAAATTACTCATACATATGTACAAGAGTCTCGCACTCTTAACATGTGATGCTTTGACAAAAAACTTTGAGTAATAATTCTAATGAGTGGTCATAGGGTATACGTCTCCTTGCAATGATAGGTGAATCCTCTGTGGGCTATCCAAACACCTCCGGGCACTTCAACTTATACTCAATCATCTCGGGTCTACAACTTAATGAGATGCTTACTTAAGATGTCAAAGTATAAATCTCCATGACCAAGATGACTTGTATACCTCAAGTCGAAGGAAACTTGTACTATGCTACAATAAGAACTTCTCAGACATATCTATATATCAGTAGAGAACCATATGAAGTCTTACAACGAGTCACTCCAATGAACTAGTTTCTATAACCAGTATCCACGTTTAACTCTCGACATCCCAATGTCTCCAGCGAGTGAGAAAATAGCTACTTGTCGGAACCAAGGAGTATAACTCGTGCTAGTCTTACAAAATTGATGATGTCTGAATGCATCAATTCGACGACTAGGAAAATTTTAATATATTCATAATTACACATGTAGAGATAATCACTAGTTGTGATCCAATCACAAATTCTCTCATGCTATGAATTATATTACGGAGATTCAGTAAATGAGTTTAAGACAATCAAACATATAATATGCACTCAAATAGTGAATCTATACTTATCAAATAAATAGGAAAAAAAACATAAGGCGATTACCTTAGGACATCCCTTAAATTCTAACAAAATCGTCATCATCAGAGTCAGAAATTGAAGCCTACGTCGGACTTGTACTTATGGCAAACCACCAAAAAGGAAATGACGAAGCAAGCTCATCCAAGATGAGTATCGAGAGCATCGACGAAGCAGGAACTACTTCAAAAGAAAGCAACGATGAATGGGGAGCATCGAACAATAAAACTGACATGGTAAGTAAGGTATGTACTATACCACCTGATCAGTTGTATAATTTGTCAAACTACTCTCTAGAAGTTCTTGTAAAATAGAAACAAAAAATCCACAACTAGAAAAGGAGAAATTAGAATTAAAAATTATTTTAGCAAAATCATGTCCGCTAGAAAAATTGGATAAATTCAAAAATGAAATAAAAAGTTAAAAGAACAAATAGAATTATTTAAAAAGAATGATGCAGACTTAAACGCAAGTTCTTTTCAAAATTTAAAATTTAGAAATCATTGTAGGCTTAATTGATATTTTAAATATCATAAGGGTTAAATTATAAAATATCATAAAAATTTATTTCTAGAAAATATCTTATTAATCCAATAGATAGGAACCTATATTGGTTCCAAAATCATGTCTAGTTTAAATTCCTTTTTTTAATTTGATATTCTAGATTGGAATTGTTTTATTCAGAAAAATATTTTTTGCAAACTTATGTTAGTATTTTTTGTTCAAAATTTTTACAGTCATAAGACAGCAAATCCTTTGTTGGAATAAATAATTTTAAAATTTTCTGACCACTAATTAATTTTCTATGAATTTTTTTATAAAAATGTTAATTTTTAATTAAAATTTTTCAAAAAGTTAATCTTCAAAAATTTAATTTTTTTTACTGATAAACTTTCTGTTTTACATATCTATAAAAAGTTAAAAGAATTTTTAAGCTCAAAATCTATTTTTTAATTATTTTCCTTTGAAAATATATCTTTTTGTATAAATAATTAATTTTCACTAATATTAATGTCATTGTTGTTTGAAAACTTTATCTCGATATTGGATAAGTATGTTAAATAGTGACAAAAATTTTAGAATTTTTTAAATATTAAAAATAATTTTAAAATCATTTCTTCAAAAATTAGTTTTTAAATCATAAAAATTTAGATTTTCAAAAACTAATTTCCACAATTTTTTAAAATTTATCCACTATTAATGTAACCTTTATAAAATTTTTCCAATTTTTCAATGATTATCCCTATTTTTAATATAATCAAAATGGAAGAAATAAAATTAAGTCTAGGCGAGGAATAATTTTTTCCAATTTATTGAATTGCATTGCATATTTATTAATTGCATTTGCATACTTATTGATTTTACTATTTTGGTTTAACCCTGACTTAACTTAGATTGATCCACATCAAAAATAAAGAAATTGTAAGTATCCCAGAGTTTTGATGTGATTAACGAAGTCAAGTTAGACTCTGTGCATTTAATGTCTTACGTATGAGTGTGCAGAGATTTAGGAGTGCAAAAAGTCGAGCAGAAGACTCAATGGACGAGAATGATGGCACAGGAATTGAGTCAATGGCTCAGTGAATCTGAGAGACGAGAAGCTACGGAAGAGTACACTGGTGAAGCGAGAAGGACGCGTGTGACACTTCCAAGGGACGAAAAACTGGAGCGGAAGACTGCTTGAGGAGAAGATCAGAATTGGGCTCGGGTGAACTCAACTCTGGAAGGTCAAAGCATCACCCAAGCGACCGGAGAAAAAGTCAGCGACTAGAGAAGTCGCCAAATAGTCAGCACCTAGCTGATTGGTCTGGGTGTCCAGACCATCCGAGCGGCCAGACCGTCTAGGTGCCGAGACCACCAAGGCACCGAACAGGTGCCTCATCACAGTGGATCACTTTTTGGATCCACATCAGCAACGGTCCAGGCGCCCAAACATGAAAAAATTCTATCTTCCAGCCGTTGCAAAGTCGTTGCATGGAGATAGAGTTTGCCTCACTGGAGGTGCCAAGAGCTCGCCACGTCAGTAACAAACTTGACCAGAGTACTACAAATAGAGCTCTGTTTCACTTAGTTTACATACAACACTTTTTGTACTTCGAATTTCTTACTCTATCTTTCATAGTTGTACTTTCAACACGTGTACGAGACTTCTCCGCCTCCGAGAATTCGCTCATAGAAGGAGATAGTAGTGAGCTTGAATTTTCTTGGAGTAGCAATCTTCTGATTACAAACCAAGTAAACCTGGTTGTCTTGTACCTTCCTTTTATTTTGTTTTAATTTATTTAAGTGTTTATCTAATTCCAATTGAAAGAACGAGAAGGACATTTTTATAATTTTAGGCAATTCACCCCCTCTTGTCGGCTGCATGGAACCAACAGAATCACTAGTCAAAGGTACAAGACGATCATGTCTAAATATAAAGTCTAGATCCATACAACTTAATAAATCCTTAATATGGTCTTTTCAATCCAAAGTTTGTGCTAGTAAGCACAGAAATGTTATTCAAATTGACAGATATTGCGAGTGTTACATAAACAAAATCAAAGAACACAACTCAATTTAACTACACAAAGCATGTATCTTTTAGTTGTATAGTAACATAAATGCAACAATCAAACATGTAATTTTATGGGCATCCAATGAAATACCTAGTGCAATATTACATTAAGTTTTAAAATTAAAATACAATTTGCTAGCAGTACTATCTAAATAACTCATAATTACCTTCATCTGCCACACAACCTACTTCCTTTGGGTTGAAACACCATGCACATGATTCCCTTATGTATGAGTTTCCTTAGCTAGTCTATATTTTCTAGCATCAGTTACAACACTTCTAATCAGCCACACTTCTATACGCATGACATAGAAGCGAAACTTGATTTGTGAGTTTTCTTAAACATACATCCGGCATAAAGAATGACTTTTCTTTAGTCCAACCATCTTTAGTATAAATATGCATCCATCTACACAAATACCTCAAGTCTCCCTTTTGATGATAATATTGGTTCTACACAAATACCTCAAGCCTCTCTAATACAAGAAAAAAAAACTATTGAAAACACAGTTAATCAGCTATCAATCGATTGATATTAGTTATCAATCAACTAATATTGTTCACGGTCGATTCCCACATTCATCAAGTCTTGGATACATCAGCTAATTGCTAATGAACAATAGTCAACTGGTCAACAATAGTCAAACTCATCACTTGAGTCAGAAAGCTTCTAAGCTCGAGCTCACCCACACTAGTTGACTGAACCTTATGATAGTTTGACTAATGGAATTAATCAAACTGCACAATCAAACTAGAAACGTTCTTTGGATGAATTGATGAACACCATTCGATTAAACCATATGGAAGTTCAATTGACTCCAGTCAAGTTAGATGTGTTCTATAAGCAATCTTATGAATGGTAGTTGACTGGTCCTTATGATAGTTAATTGATAACATCGATCGAACTATTCAGTCAAGCTGAAACCATTTTGTATGTAACCTCATGAGCATGAGTTGACTGATAGGGTCGATCGAATTGTCCAGTTGGACTAAAAGCATTCTGTGAGCGAATTCCAGCCTTGTAGTCAACTAGGAGTCCTTACTAGTCGACTGTTAGTCACAAGATTCATTTTCTTTACTTGAACAAACATCATTTTACTCGCGAGTGGAGGTGGAAAAATCATATTCAACCATTGTTCTTCGTGTTCTTCATGAAATAAGATGAAAAACTTGAAATGTAGGTGAAAACCTAGCCTATCCAATGCTATATTTGATGAATATACATCAATTCGCTCATCCAAATAGAATCGAATGTAAAATCAATATATATATGATATGTTAATCCTAAATTCTGATACCAATTGAAAGCAATAGTGATACATCAACACGAAACCATATAATGCATCGTAGAATCTAGTTATCATCATCTCTAAGGCAACATTAGAAAACCGAACGCAATGACAAGCGAAGGATGACCTAAATCCATCGCATGAGCTATTATTCCTTGTCACCGGATGAATTCTTGTGAGCACAACGCATGACCTTCTACAGGAATCGAGCAACAACTAGAGTTCCTTGTCTCAATGGGAAAGAGAAGAGAGGAAGAAGAAGCTTAATGATTTCAGCAAGATGTAAGATGCTTAAATTGAAATCAGTCTTCTCCTTTTATATCCAAGGCTCATCCTGCAATTGTCGTCTACTGAAAGATCTCATAACCAATTAACAACTCATTAATGTTAGCAAATCAGATTATTGGATCTATATAGTCAATCCACATCTAATAATCTAAACTCTCCTTCATGCTTAAAGCATTAAAACACCTAATTGAGATTTATTTTTTACTAGCAAAATAAGTGTGTATGTTGAAATTTCATATTAGCTCATCAAATGGAGGACTTAATCCTTCACTCCACCATCAAGTATTCCCTCCCTTGTCCCTCCTTGCTCATTTGAGTTCACAATGTGTTGTCATTATCGTACCTCCAATTAATCTCAAACAAGGCTATGTGGAGGATGAGTAAATTGGAAACCACATAGAATTGGGAGATTGCACATGGAATTTTGAGTGTCGGCTTACATCATGTGATGGACATGGAAAAATGAGATGTTGTCAATGAGATTGCACCTTCCATTAATGATAAACCCAATTAGTTCTGGGGTGATCGGTTTGGTCTTAATGAATTTTTTCACTGACCATCAGGGTAAATCGAAAAGTACTCACAATGAACAGCCCAGAAGTATAGCATCTTTTGATTGCATTCCCCATTTGCACCTTCCATTAATGACTCTATTTGAAATTGTCCATGTAACATCACTCATTCAGTCATAAGTATCAATCCACTATTCCATGATCAATCAATTTCTTAATAAATTTATGAATATAACCATTTTATGCATTTGCTCCGGGACCTAAGTTAACTATCTAATTAACTCAACTATCAATATAATTAATCATATTTTACATGAAGAAGAGTGTCACTCAATCTAACTTGGATTGTGTTGTTTTAATAGAGTCAATTCTCAATGGATATAAAATACTTAGGTGTCGTTTGGTTCTCTCCTAGGAATCGGAATGGGAATGAGTATCATAGTATTATAGAATGGGAATGGGTATGCATTTGGGTATCATTCTTAAAAATAATATTTTGTTAGTTGAATATTTTCAATCAAAATGAATCTAAATTTCCTTTTTTACCCTTAGAGGAAAATAAGAGAAAAAAATTAGATAGAAGAAAAAGTTGAATGTGAGAGAAACATATGATGAGAGAGAAAGTGTGATGAGAAAAAATGAAGAGAGGGAAAGTGTGATGAGAGAAAATGAGAGAGAACGTGATAGGAGAGATTGAAAAGAGAAAAAGTATGATGAGAGAGAAAGTGTGTTGAGAGAGAAAGAGTGATGGGAAAGAAATGAAGAGAGAGAGAGAGAAAGTGTGATGAGAGAAAATGAGAGATTGAGGAGAGAAAGTATAATGAGAAAATGTGATGAGAGAGAAAGTGTGATGAGAAAAAATAAAGAGAGAGGAAAGTGTGATGAGAGAAAATGAGGAGAGAGAGTATGATGAGAGAAAATATAGAGAGTATGTGGAACCGCCACATCAGCGGCCCCCCTAGAGCCGGTCCCACGGATATGGAGGGAGGTAAATGCAGGTACACAGGTGGAAAGTGCATGACGGAGATATTAACCCCAGGCAGTGACACCCCGGGGATCGACCCCTGGACCTTTCGAAAAAAAAAAATATATATATATATATATAGAGAGAGAGAGAGAGAGAGAGTATGATAAGAGAGATTGAGGAGAGAGAAAGTATGATTAAAAAATGAGGAGAGAATGAAGAGAGAGAAAAAGATGAGAGAGAATATAGAGAGAATGATAACGAATGTGTGATGAGAGAGAATGAGGAGAGAGAAATTATATAGAGAGAAAAATGTGATGATGGAATGAGGAGAGAGAAAATATGATGAGAGAGAAGGTATGATGAAAAAAATAAGGAGAGAACGAAGAGAAAGAAAATGATGAAAGAGTGTATGTGATGAGAGAGAATACAGAGAGAAAATGGTAGAGAATGTGTTATGAGAGAGAATGAAGAGAGAGAAAGTATATTGAGAGAGAAAATGTGATGATAGAATGAGGAGAGAGAAAGTATGATGAGAGTGAAATGAAAGAAAAATTGAACAAATATACTAAGAGTATTTTCATCCAAAACTTAATTCTCATTCTCATTCCATCAAAACCCAAGGGAGAGGGTGGATTTCATCCATACCCAAATTTTTTAGTTTCATTCCAAAATCTTAATTCCATTCCCATCAACCAAACACAAGATTTGGGAATCAATCCATTCCCTCATTTCCAAACCTCTAAACCAAACGTCACCTTAGATGTCTAACCTCTCTTGTGCAAAGGACCATTATACTAAGATAAAATATTTTCTATAATTTACTTGTCTATATCTAATTAGGGGGCTAATGATATACTGAATCGCTATCACCTTTTGCTCCAAACTAACTTGGATTGTCTACACAATTCAAAAAGTTTGATAGGTGTTCGTGTGGATCAATAGTTTGAAGCCATAGAATTAAGCAGTCATGCAAGCAGAACAAAATGAGAGGAGATGGTCTATCATCATCTTAAGCCAATATTGGTTATATATGTCTTGATGTTATGTCATTCAACTTGGTTGTGTACCAATGAACACAAGAGTAGAACTAGGTGAGAAGTCTCTAGACTCTACAACCTCGATAATAATAATAACCCCTTGCTTAAGGCAAAAAGGCCCCTTACAAGATTCATGGATATAATCCAATGTAAGGATTTTACAATGAAACATACAAATGAATAATTTAACAATTCAGGAATGATCATGATATACGACAATGAAGATATATCAACACAAAGCATACACATCATAGCCACACAATCACCACAAAATCATCATAAAAATCCAAAACCTTTGGACAGTGAAATCATAGCAAGACTCCACGATAACTAAACTAAAACAGGAGAACAGTAGGAATTTTAGAGTTTCCCCCAAAGCTATGGACGTCCAAGCTCAATGAATATTCATTCCCAAAAGGTGGGATTTCGGAAAATACTGATCACCAACCAACATTCAAATCTGCACTCCCCTCTCGTATCTCACAGCCTTCTCCTTGAAAGGAGGACGGACCTGCAGACCCCTTAATTGACTAGATTTTCAGTGGCGCACTGTAAGGCACAAAGAAGACAGAGCAAGCACGAAGGAGAGAAGAAAACTAAAGATACATGCACCTCAGCCAGGGTGGAAGAGGATTAAGCAAAAGCGGATGGAGAATTGGAGATAGCATCTATCTATTATAATTTAATCAAAGAATGCCCTGATCTGTACGTTTATAAGCATGGGAATAGGAATAGGAATAGGAATAGGCATCAACTCTCAACCTGTACTCTCTTGTGCGGCAGTTAATGAGGCCCAGAGCATGTGGTAGAGGGCAGTGCTAGCTGATGCAAGAAATGCCATGTCGAGCCATGGGCAAGGATGATGCAGAGACATTTTGTTGGCCCATATCTAGCCTTTCTTCCTCACAGAGTAAGAGCACCATGTGGCGTTTTGGGAGAATGCGGAATCCCACCCAACAAGCGTGAACAGTGATCAGTGGAGAAGTACACTGCAGCGCACATCAGCAAGTGTTCAATAATATAACTGGAAGCAGGCGAATCATGGAGTAGTTGGGAGAAAGCATCCTCTATAGGAATAGAAAACCACTAAGCAGAGCAGAGAGAAGAGCGCTAGCACCATCCTCCCACAAAATTAAAGGAATATTACAAGATCAGCTAGAACTGCAATAACAGATAGGCAAACGCGAGGACGATGACCCTGTGGTGTTTCTCCTCGTTCAGCCGCAGGTAGCAATGCAACAGTTCCTCGAGGCGAGGCCAATCGCGGAGTCCGTGCGCCGCCACCATCTCCTCCATCGACGTGCGGAAGTCACGATAGGGGTCCCGCGAGGCGATGGCGATGGTCATGCAGCCGTCGCAAAAGGAGCAGCCCCGCGAGTAGTCGCCGTTGGCAGCTTTCAGCTTGGCCTCCTCCATTATGGAGTTCGTGGTGAGCGGGGAGAAGAAGAAGCGTTTGGAACTTACCTTTCCTAGCGAGAAGCTTTCGATGTCGTCGACGGCTCTGATGGTCCTCGAGGAGGAGGAGGAAGAGGAGGAGGAGGAGGAGGGCATGGTCAGATAACTTTGGTCGACGAGGGAAGGGTTGGATGAGGTAGTGGGAGAGTCGTTGCCGTGGAGGTGGAAGAAGGTAGGAGCTGTGGGCTTATCGTCGGTGATGGCTCCATGGAGGAACTTGAGCGAAGACTTCAACCTTTCCATGAGCTGGAGTCACCCCAGGATGCACAGAAGAGGGCACAGGCAGGTGGGTCTGGGGGCAGGTGGAAACAGTGCAAATATATTCAATCATGGAAACAGTGTAAATGTATTTGACAAATCAAGTTTAAATGGTTAGAATAATGGGGTAAAATGAGAATAAAATTTTATTTCATAGGAATCTCATTCTTTTGATAGATTCAAGTCTTCTATGAGAATATCATAGCAAGAAAAAAAAATGATGAACCATAAAATTTTTTATTTAAAAAAATTTCTATAAATATGTTATTGTAACAGTTCAATGATATTAAAAATTAAAATTTATCATCCCAGTAATTTTATTTAGTCGGTCTTACAGATAAATTGAAAAATTATAATTGACTAATACAAGGAAATTCTTTTTCTTAATTTTATTAAAATTTAAACCCTAATTCTATTATAATAATAATAATAATAATAATAATTCTGTCTCGGGTTAATCAAGACAATCATATCCCGAGATAATCAGAAATAGGAACAAAAGAAGAAGCACACGAGGTGCATTTTATTTTTGCCTACTAAACAATTCGTTTTTTTTTTCTTTTGTTGGAAGGGTTTAATAGGTTCAATCCTATGCTTCCGGGACTAATAGGACGAGGCAGAGCAAATGGCAAATGCTGCTCTGACAGATGACAGCAGATGCAGATCTTTCTCTCAGGCCTATTCACTCATACCCTCCCTTCCCATATCACTCTGGATCTCCTCATTAATACAAAATTGTTACTGAATCATGATAAGGGTCAACACATGTTAAGGATGCCATGAGCGATGACTTGCCACTGCCATATACCATGTCGCACACTGTTTGCCTGCAGGGATTGATTGTGTGCAGGATCATGATTAAAGATTGTCTTGATTACAGAAGCACACCAGCTGCCCTGAACCAACAAAGATCTTTTGGCACGCATTGCCCTTGGATAGCTGCAAAACCATCTGTGCTTGTTTGATTTAATGACAAGCGAGATAGATATGTACGAACTTTTTTTTCCCCATAAAAGTTACAACAACAGATACAATTTCAAAAAAAAATCAAAATCAAAATCTTTTGACTCTAGATTTTCTATATGTTCAAATTGGGACAGACAGGATCCTTGTGTTGGGAGACACAAGCCATTGGCCATCAGTGGTAACAGCCAAAGAGGAAGTATATTAATGGCATATTGGTAGATCTTGAAAAAGGTAAAAGTTTAAAAGATTGAAAATTGCCATCGCATATGAATCACAAAGAATTCAAACAATTCTATATATAAGATGCTGACAAAATTGTAAAATAATAATAAACCGAGGAAGCCGAATAAAGTTGTAAATCTGGACCTGAATCGAGGTTCGAAGTCATGATCTTCAAGTTGACAATCAACTATGATACGATGTATGATAGAGGGATCGGATAATTGACATGGTCGGAAGATAAGCTCATGTAATGGTCAGAAGTCAAGTCCACGTGGAGGTCAGAAGTCCAGCTTACGTGGCGGTCAAAGGTCCAGCCTACGGGGTGGTCAAAAGTCAAGATTACATGACGATCAAGGTCGAGCCTATGTGGTATTCAGGGTTTATGCCTACATGGCAAGTAGGAACTCAGAAGGTAGGACATACAGTTCAGGATAGACAGACTAAGGCTTACAGGTCAGGACTTACAGGATAAGACATGCAGAACAGTATATACAAACCAGGACATATAGTTCAGGATAGGCGGACTAAGGCTTACAGGTCAGGACCTACAAGATAAGACATGCAGAACAGGATATACAGACCAGGATATACAGTATAGGATAGGCGGACTAAGGCTTACAGGTCATGACCTACATGATAAGACATATAGAACAGGATATACAGACCAGAACATACAGTTCAGGATAGGCGGACTAAGGCTTATAGGTCAGGACCTACAGGATAAGACATGCAGAATAGGATATACAGACCAGGACGTACAGTTCAGGATAGACGGACTAGGGCTTACAGGTCGGGACTTACAAGATAAAATACGGAGCAGGGTCGTGCATACAGGACGAGACTTAAGGAACGGCAAGCAAGAGTCTCGATTGGCAGGGCGGTAAGCCTAGGTCTGTATTTACTGGGATTTACCGAATGACAAATGCAGGGCTGGACATACAGATCTGGATTTACGGGACGACAAACACAGGCCAGGGAATGCAGGTCTGTGCCCACAGGTCAAGGTGTCTAAGAACGGGGACATAGTCCAGGGTTAACGATCCTAGGTGGGCATGCACTATACGACAATCAAACCAGAGAATCGTAACAACCTGTCATAGAGTAATCACCACATGTCAGGGAATACGCTAACGGTTTAGGGCTCACTATCCACCGATCTCTCTTCCGGCCCATAGGAAGATGTCACATGTTATTCACCGCCAGGCAAATCCTGACACCCGACATTCCCTGACACTTGTCAGACTCCAGAAGTACTCACTGCCATATAAAAAGGGAGGCTTTTCCCTTACGCAGGTACGCTCACTCATCCTTTCATATTCGTCCTTTACTTTTCGTCATTTCATTTCATTGTACTTTTGGGGGGAAAAAGTACCTGACTTGAGCATCTGAGGGTCTGCTCCGGGGACTTTTTCCCTGGTTCTTGGCCTCTAATGTGAGGGTGGCTTGTCTGAGTGTGTGCAGAGCCCTCACCTCATCGTCTCAGTCATCACCCCCGTCATTCACCCGTGGAAACCTTTTTGGTAGGTACCAGGTCAACAAGGCATCTCCACGACTTTCCGTCAATACCGAGGACAGCACAGTCAACCTCTATCCGACTCAGCTTCTTGCTGGGATCAAACTAAATATATAAAAAAAAAGTGATTGGAGTTTGATCTTCCACCGGAATTAGGACGAGGACTCTCGTATTTCATTTCTAGATAGAATGGAAAGGAGAATGAAGATAAGGATCACAATCCGTTTTAGAATTCGAATCCGTTATCATTCAAATCTGTTATCAGTCCATTAATACTAATAATAATAACATTAATTAATTTTTACAAATATAATATTTATATTCTATAAACTAGATTCATATTTAACACCTCCATTAATTAAACACTATAAAAAATTATTGTTTCGGGACGAATTTTGGGATGAATTTATAAAATATTTTCGTTGCAAAAATTTTTAGGACGAAATCTGCGACAAAAAAATTTTCGTCCTAAAATTCTCGTTGCCAACTTGGCGACAAATTTGGGGATAAAATTAGCGACGAATAATAATTTTGTCGCCAAATTCGTCGCCAAGTTTGTAACAAAAATAATATTCGTCGCAAATTGCTACAAAATTGGAGACAAATTTAGCGATGAAATTGACATCGAATTAAAATTTTGTCGCCAAATTTATTGCAAACTCTACAACAAAAATAATATTCGTCGCAAAATTGTCATTGACAATTTGCAACGGAAACAACCCCTGCGACGAATAATATTTTTATTGCAGAATTTACAACGAATTTGATGATAAAAAAATATTTAAAAATTTGTGGTCTGCAACAAATTAATTTTCATTTCAAATTTGCAGTAAATTTGGCGACAAAAATAATGACAAAAAAAATTATGATATGCAATAAATTAATTTTCATCCCAAATTTTGTTCCAAAATCTGAAACGAATTCACCAATTCGTCCCAAATTCTGGGACGAATATGTGAATTTGTCCCAAAATTGGAACGAATTTTGAGACGAAAAATAATTTGTCGCAAAATTATCGATACACAGTAAATTATGATAATTTAGCGATAATTTTTTTTTATCACCAAATTCATCCCTAAATCCCAAAAATTCCACCAGAATCAATTTGTTTCTAGAATTTTCAATCCAATACATATAAACTTGTGTACAACAAAATTAAATATCATATCATAAATATTCAACACATCCTAATTAAATTAACACATCCTATTTAGCATATATACACATCTATTAATATTTGAAATCAATTTTACAATAATACAACTTCAAAGTTCTCAAAAAGTTATACAAAAACTTTCTTCTTCAAGAGGAGAGCAGATCTCCTGGTCCGCAAATTGCGGACCAGGGGATGGTCCACTACATGTGGACCTTTGATTTGAATGAACCCCACTTATTTAAAGATGAGGTCCAGATCAGTGTACCATCCCCTGGTCCGCAATTTGCGAACCAGGAGATCCCTGCTGCTTCAAGAGTCCAAGAACTTATACAAGTCCAATGGTTCAAAAAGTAATACAAATCTAACACCTCCTAAAAGTTATACAAGTTTTTTCAAAATAAACAATACATACATGAACTCATATTCTTTTTCTACAAACTCTCTTCTCTATCAAATCTTCTTTTCCTGCATAAAAACATACAAACAAAACAGATCATTTCTAACAAGAAAAATAATTAGTTAAATTATAAAGTTAGAGTGATATTAGAGGTTGACAATTAGCTTGAATATTAATATGTATGTCTTGCTACTTACAAATAATGTAACACGATGAATTTGAATGCATTTGTCACTAATTTATTATTTTTTCTGCCCTTATGGTTCATATGCAAAAATGAAACATTAATTGTTTTAATTGATAACTACTGTATTAAGAATTAAAGGAATCATTTTTTTTCTCAGGTAATGTTTTTAGTAGGCTTTGAACCCAGGAGTGTTTTCAAATAATAATTCTGCTCTGCAATCCTTGCCAAGCACCACTATGCTTGTAAGTCCTACAATTCAACACCTTCCTTTGCACCTTCCTCTCCACTAGCTACAAGTATCCTAAATATGTTATAACATATTTCACCACATTCAATTGTAACTACAAGTATTCTCAATATGATACAACATATTTTACCACATCAAATTATAACTACAAGTATCCTAAATATGATACAACCTATTTCACTACATCAAATTGTAACTATAAGTATCCTAAATTGAATACAACCTATTTCACTACATCAAACTGTAGCTACAAAAATCCTATTAGGTTTCAATCTGATATGGAGAGAATGGGGTACCTTCTTAAAATTCTTATCGCATGAAAAGGTCTCAAATGATGAAAACACAAAATAGTCAAGATCAATTAGTTGATACTAGACTTGCATTTAGTGCTCATGGTTACTTTGCTGCTAGTAAAACTCTAATCATAATTCAGCATTCTAGCTAATAATGTAGTAGTTGCAAATTTCAACAAGTTTGTAAAAAGAATGATACCCTTATTTAACTCTTCCATTAACTCTTTAAAAGCAACTAATAGAAAAAATAAATAAATAAAATTACAAGTACAACATGTTCAACTAAGGGTGTGTTATTTAATACTTACTTTTTCTCCGACATAGATTTTTGGCTCACTGACCCTGCTAAAAATAAAACAACAATATTAATTAAAATAAAAAATTGAAAGGTCCACAATCCATGGATTAATGGTTAAAACACTAATTATAAGATAAATAACATTTATACGTAAATAAAATCCTGATGAACCATCACCACCAACATCATGGTCGCCATTGCTATTATCACCGTCATCAGGAGAAATCTGACTTAGAGCGGTAGCTGAAGATGTCGCATGATCAAGTTTTGTTGTCGGTGCAACTCTCTCATTTCTTGATCCCTTTGTGTCCTTTCTTCATCTCTTTGCAATAATATTCCCTTCAGATTGCTAACCTCTTCAATCAAGGTATCTACTTGGGCCCTTAGTGCTAGTGTGGAAGAAGATGTACCAGCTATTCTTTGGGTTCTGCTCAAGGAACTCATCCCTAATATCCTTCCTTCTTTTGGTCCTCCACTGGCCTCCAGCCATAAACTAAAATTATTACCAATAGAGGAACCAGACCCCTGAATATCAGCACCAGCTTGTGACTATGTCTGGGCTAGCTCGAGCTCATCATATTTTTCCTATTTTTTAAAATGCATATGATATTGATTAGATATAATAGAAACACATATAATATTAAGAGAGATGAGATACTTAACTAATAAAATCTAAATTATACATTAAGATCAAATAAATAAAAATCCCAACCTTTACTAATTTTGCTCTAGCCCCATTCCAAGTCTTATCTTTTTTTGTAAAAGTTCGGGTGAAAATATCTATGAAAGTAGACACCTTCCCCATATCCCTAGTCTAAAAAAAATAATTACAAATAATGAAATAATTTGATATAGATAAAAAACTATTGAGAAAGTTAAAAATTATCAATCGTCGTCTATGCTTATCTATATTAATGGAACTTCCTGCATATATCGCAGCGAAGTCACTAGAATTGTAAGATTGAATCATTCAATTCAGGTTACTCCTTTGCTTACACTCCTCCGTTGCCCAAAAGTTGGTGATTCTCTCTCAATTTTCATCGGTGATGAAATTTGGCTCCCCAATTCTTGGCATGATTCAATACATGCCTAATGTGATCGTCACATTTTTTAAAAAAATATTCTTTTGATTTCCATTTCATCAGTGGGGTGCAAATTATTTAACCGTTGAAATGGAAAAAAATAATTAATTATATATTCACTTTAAATTTGAATATAAACTCAAGCAGATATACCTTGAACTCGCTCCATCATAGTTCTTTTGTGGCCGGTGGAGTGCTTGAATATGTCATTGATTCTCCTCCCAATGATTATTCATGATTCTATTGATTTCGTGAATAACTTGTATAGGATTTTCAAACCTGTATTAAATTACCAACAAGAAATGTTAAATAATTAAGATAGATCAAAAAATAAAATAATTTATAGTATTTACAAATCTCTGATGGGGACTACAAAAGCTTTATCATTTCTAAACTCAACAAATGAGTTTCTTGCTGAGTTAAGAAAATCTGTGGGGACTGCATTAATGGTATCAGCAGGGTGAATGCAAAGGCGCTAGAGAAGATGCATGAGATGGTCCTGTCTGATCAGGGGGTGACGTAGGTACACTGACAAGTGATGAATCTATATGATCTTGTGATCTTCATCTACGTCCACCTTGTCAAAACATATACTAAAAATTCTAATATAGGATAAAGTAAATTTGATGTTTTAATGCATAAAAAAGAACATTAAAAAACTTACCATATTTACGTAAAGCTCAGAGAATAAGGGAGGAAAAAATGAAATGACACCTTTAATGACCTGTAGGAACAAATACAGTATATTAACAAATAAAGCATATAAAATTTAAAATGAGACAGTATATAAAAAACTCATACTTTTGGTAAATTTACATAATAAAGGTAAATGTTCTTATAAAAAAATCAGTACCACATATGGAAAAATATGGAAATTCTTTTAAATAAAGCTAACGAACCTTACCCGTCATCAAAAATCAAAGTCCTCATTGTCATCCTCATCCTCCTTGTCCTCCTCCTCCTACTTCCCCTCATCATCATCATCATCAATTTCACTTGTATCCATATTTATCACTACACCGTTGAGATCTTGTAAAGTTGGAATAATATATTCCTCAATCTGAAAGGTGTTCGTAACTTCCTCTTGTTGAAATGCAATGTTTTCCCAACGTGCCTCAATTTTTTTTCATGCTTTGGTTTTACAAATAGTCCACCAATCAATCTTATCACGTTTCAAACTAGGATATGAAGAATAGAATAGTTGAATTGCATGAAATAAGTTTCTATATGTCCGTACTCTTCTCCTGATCATAAAAATGTCTCATCCATAATTTTAACCTAATATATTAAGTGTGGTGATTTTTAATCCAAATTTGACCTAATTCATGTTAAAAAATCACCATATAAAATATATTAAGTCAAAATTATAGATGGGGATATTTTTATGATTAGAAGAAAAGTATGAACACATAGAAACTTATTTCATAAAATTCTGATATTTTTAGGTTCATATTTAGGCTTCCATTTTTTTTATTTTTCATTTTTCAAATTCTAGAACGAATCCTGGATTCGTCCCAGAATTCAAAACATTAAAAAACAAAAAAAAAAATGAATCATAAGTCCTAAATATCGACCTAGAGATGTCAAAATTTCATGAAACAAGTATTCATACGTTCATACTTTTCTCCTGATCATAAAAATGTCTTCATCCATAATTTTGACCTAATAAATAAATTGAGTCTTGTGATTTTTTAACACGAATTTGACCTAATTCATGTTAAAAAATCACCACATGAAATGTATTGGTCAAAATTACAAATGAGGATATTTTTATAATCAGGAGAAAAGTACAAATATATAGAAATTTATTTTATTAAATTTCAACATCTCTAAGTCCATATTTAGGGCTTCCGAATCTTTTTTTTTTTGTTATTTTTTTATTTTTTTAATTCTAGGATGAATCCTGGATTCGTCCCAGATTTGAGGACAAATCCTGGATTTGTCTCAGATTTGGCTTCATTAAAATATTAAGTTTCTACGATTAATTTTAAATTTGTCGCAAAATATACAACGAAATATTAGTTTATCGCAGAATTTGCAACGAATCTCATTTTCATTGCAACAGTGCCAACGAATATTTTATTTATCGTAGAATTTGGAATGAAAAATAAATTTTGTTGTCAAACTGAAACGAAATTTGAGATGAAGTTTTATTTGTTGCTAATTCTGGGACAAAATTATTTAGTTGCAAAGTTCATTGCTACTTTAGGATGAATTTTTGCTTTGTTGCTAAATTTGTTGTCAATTTGGACGAAAATTATTTGTCCCTAAATTTCTTCTCTAATTCATTGGTTTTTTTTTGTAGTGAAATTATTTTATTAGATTTGTGTGAGTAAATGGGAGAGGGGTGGATATGTCATTATCTCTCGTTCTCCCTTGGCTCCGTCCCTTTTGATAAAGTCATATATTATAAAATAATATCTAAATGAATAAATAAAATTCAACATTAGAGTTCCTGCACTATGATACAGTGGTTAGACTTTTCAAGTGGTTTGATACGGATATATGGCAAGGGGGTAATTAAGTGGAGATGGGAGGGCATTTTGGTCTTTTCGTTGGTTAGGGCTTTAAGGGGAGAAAGGAGGCATTGTGGCAAGGTGTTTTTTCTGCCCTCTTCATGGCTTTGCTCGAGCGTCGCCAACAGAACCATCTTCTTCCTCCTCCCCACACTCCTCACCGGCCTCCGCCTTCGCCTCCATTCCTCTCCTCCTCCTCACAATGCCGCCACCGGACAAACCCCGCGCTGCCCCTCTCCCTTTTCCTCTCTCCTTCTCCTCTACTGCTCGACACACAGTGAAGGCAGGGAGCCTTCTTCTCCCTCTCTCGCTGCTACCTTCGGACCACGGCCGCCGGCGACAGCCGCTTCCTTCCTTCCCCACAGCCACTGTGACACCCTCTCCTTGACGTCACCTCACACACAAGAGGCTTCTTCGTTAGTTCTTCTCTCGACGGCTACCATAGCCGCGAAGGACGCACGCCGCCACTACCATTCGGCGCCGCCTCGCCCGAGGTTCTTGCCGCCGCCGCCACACGGTCTCCCCCTCTCCTCTCGCCGACATTCGCATCCACGCGCTATAGCCCATCTATTGGCAGCTTCCACGCGTCGTCGGCCCTCCACCGGCGGGTCCCTTAGCACCGAGCCAGCCACTATTATCGCTGTCATTGATTTGGTTGTATTTCGTTCCCGTTGTGGTCCGGCCTTCGTGTCGTTGCCTGGTTCCAGTTTTTTGTGTTGTTGTATGTCAGCGCACGACCTATTGTTATATCGGGCCTGCGTGCCACTAGTATTTCCCGACCGGCGCACCGCTAGTACCACTCGGTTTGTGTGCTGATATTCTATCTCGGTCTGCGTGTTAATCTCGCTTCCCGGTCTGTGCTGATTTCGTGTCCCGTCCTGCGTGCCGCTAGTACCCCTGGCTTGCGTGCCGTTAGTACCTCTCGGCATGTGTGTCGCTGTCTTATCACTGGCTGCATGTTGTCTTCTAATGACGTGCTGCGTTCGGCTCCTCACCGTCAGATCTAGCCTGATCAGAGTCAGCTACTTTTCCGAGTCGCGACAACTCGAGCAGCGTCCCATCCGAGGGCGCCTCCTGGGCCAGGGTACGTTTTCCGTCCATATTCTCTCTGCATTTCATTATTTTATGGCTTAATCTGGTACTTATATATTCGTTGGATCTGCCTCGAGCATTGGAGTACAGGGGGCCGGGTCAATCTGGTCACTGGCTGCAAGTAGCGTTGACTAGAGTACTTCTGAAGACTTGGTCAACACAGAAGCCATCTTAGCACACCCCTCCTCTGGGACATCGCGACTCGGTCAACATTCTTGCCACCTCACCCGGCAGTCCATCCGACTCAGCTTCCGGATGGGATCAAATTTGGCGCCGTCTGTGAGAATCTTCTCCACCTGTTCTGGGGCATGAAGATGGACGACGTCGGGAGGTTCTCTGCAATCATCACAGTTCCGGAGGATCCCAACGAACATATTACCTTTTACCCTCACTCCACCGGTATTCGGGAGTCGAGGGATCGAGTGGAGCTTTAGTTGGCCGATAGGTTAGTTTTTCCATTATGTTTTTTCCCTGACTCCACGGGTATTCAAGAGTCAAGGGACCGAGACAAACCTTTAGCCGATTGGCACGACTCCCCGATCAGGTACGTTACCAACTTTGCTCCCTTTTTACGGTTATAGGAGTTGCTATAGCTCCCTGATAAGAGAGTAAGATCCTAGAACTTGATCAAAGACTAGGGCCTTCGATTTTTGATCGGACACTAGGGGCCCAGCTCCCCACTCATACATTAGGGGCACAGCTCCCCGCTCTTACACTAGGGGCACAGCTTCCCGATCATTGACTCGCAGTATGACTTCCCGATCAGGATCTAGGGGCCTCACTCTTTGATTACAGGTTAGGGGTCTTACTCTCCAATCAGGGACCAGGGGCCCAGCTCCCCGATCAGGTGTACTACAGGCTCTACACCTTTCACCATGAGGGTCTGCATCCTCTTACTACTACAAGCTCTACACCCTTCACCATGAGGGTCTGCATCCTCTTACTACTACAGACTCTGCACCCTTCACCATGGGGTTCTGCATTCTTTTACTGCTATAGGCACTTCACTCTATTATTACTATATGCTCTGTGTTCTCCACCTATTTTGCGTGTCTTTTACGTCTACAGGCTCTGCTCCCTTCAACCGCGGTGCTCTGCTTCTATTGGTATAGACTCTGCTCCCTTATATGGCTATGGGTTTCACTCCATTTGACGGTCGAAGCTCAGATTATTCTTCTCCCTGACTCCGCGGACATTTGGGAGTCAAGGGATCGACACTATTTCTCTTACTAACTGTATGAGCATTTGGGATTCGAGCCAGCCGATTGACATCACTTCGCCATCAGGTATGATAAAGGTTCTATCCTCTCATATTGCTATGGGTTTTAAGGCTTATCCTCCCCCGGTCGAGGTCGAGTTATCGCCACGGGTCTCGGATCAGAGTATCACCACCAATCTCGGATCGGAGTATTGCTAATAATCTCTCGGTCGAGCTTCTAGACCAACTCTCGGTCGAGCTTCCAGACTAATTCCTGGTTAGGTCTCCAGATCAATTCTTGGTCTGACCTTCAGATTATTTCCTGGTCCGACCTTCAGATTGTTTCCTGGTCAGGCCTCCAGATTGTTTCCTGGTCAGGCCTCCAAATTACTTCTTGGTCAGACCTCCAGATCAACTCCTGGTCAAATCTCCAGAACATTTCCTGGTCAGGCCTCCAGAGCATTTCCTGGTCAGGCCTCCAGAACATTTCCTGGTCAGGCCTCTAGAGCATTTCTTGGGCAGGCCTCCAGAACACCTCTCGGTCGGTATTCTTGACTCTCGCCCCAGCGCACGCCCAACGACCAGCAGGTCGGGTTCTAGACTCTCGCCTCAGTGCGAGTTATAAGTGATTATGCTCTCACGCCCAATGACCGACAGGTCGGGTCCCAGACTCTCGTCCCAGTGCGAGTTATAAGTGAGCATGCTCTCACGCATCCAGACTTTCACCTCAGTGTAAGTTATAAGTGAGCATGCTCTCACGCCTCCAGACTCTCGCCTCAGTGCGAGTTATAAGTGAGCATGCTCTCACGCCCAACGACCAGCAGGTCGGGTTCCAGACTCTCACCTAAGTGCGAGTTATAAGTAAGCATGCTCTCACGCCCAACGACCGGCAGGTCGGGTCCCAGACTCTCGCCCCAGTGCGAGTTATAAGTGAGCATGCTCTCACGCCTCCAGACTCTCTCCCCAGTGCGAGTTATAAGTGAGCATGCTCTCACACCTCCAGACTCTTGCCTCAGTGCGAGTTATAAGTGGCATGCTCTCACGCCCAACGACTGACAAGTCGAGTTCCAGACTCTCGCCTCAATGCGAGTTAAAAGTGAGCATGCTCTCACGCCCAACGACCGGCAGGTCGGGTCCCAAACTCTCGCCCCAGTGCGAGTTATAAGTGAGCATGCTCTCACGCCTCCAGACTCTCGCCTCGGTGTGAGTTATAAGTGAGCATGCTCTCACGCCTCTAGACTCTCGCCTCAGTGCGAGTTATAAGTGAGCATGCTCTCACGCCCAACGACCGGCAGGTCAGGTTCCAGACTCTCGCCTCAGTGCGAGTTATAAGTGAGCATATTCTCACGCCCAACGACCGACAGGTCGGGTCTCAGACTCTCGCCCTAGTGCGAGTTATAAGTGAGCATGCTCTCATGCCTCCAGACTCTCGCCTCAGTACGAGTTATAAGTGAGCATGCTCTCACGCCCAACAACCGGTAGGTCGAGTTCCAGACTCTTGCCTTAGTGCGAGTTATAAGTGAGCATGCTCTCACACCCAACGACCGGCAGGTCGGGTCCCAGACTCTCACCCCAGCGTGAGTTATAAGTGAGCATGCTCTCACGCCCAACGACCTTCCAGGTCGGTGCTCATCGCTCACCCGCAGCTCTACCTGGCACTTAACCCACTCACTCCTCACTCGCCGCTCTGACCGGCACTCATCACACTTGCTTTACTTGTCGCTCTTCCCGACACTCTCAGTTCGCGTTTTCGCTCACCGCTGTTGCTCGGTCTGCACTCATCTCACTCCCTGTATTGTTGGAGACTTGAGTCTCACTCGCTGCTCGATTCACGAGCCCTCCACCTACTCTGCTCAAGGGTTTTGTTCCCGTTTACCTTCAATCTCATTGGCTCCATGCTTGCATCGTTCACGAGGTCCGCTTTTGCTCTGCTCATGAGTTTTGCAACCATTCGTCATCAACCTCTTGGTTCAGCTCGACCATTGTCTCTTTACCTGGTTGACATTTTTTAGTCACCCGGTCGTGGTTATTGTCGCTTGGTCGGTATTTTCCTAGTCGCACGCTCAACATCGCTCGTCCGTTCTCATTCTGCTCGATCGACATTATCTTTGTTTCCTGGTCGGTACTTTCTCGGTCGTGCTCATGACATTGCTCGTTCATCATTTTCTCGATTACCCGGTTGCGATTTACGGTCGCTCGGTCAGCACTCGCTCGGTCGCACTCACGACTTTGCGCGTCCATCATTCTCTCTATTTGCCCGGCCGCGATTTATCTTCGCTCGGTCAGCACTTTCTTGGTCGCGCTCACGGCTTCGCTAGTTCATCCCTCTCTCTATTTGCCCGGTCGGGATTTATCGTCGCTCGGTCGATATTTTTTCGGGCACTCTCACGGCTTGGCTCGTCCATCACTCTCTCTATTGCCTGGTCGGGATCTACTGTCGCTCGAACAACATTTTCTCGATCGCGTGTTTGATATCGCTCACCCATCGTCGTTCGACTCGCTCAGCATTTTTTGATAGCTAGGTCAGCATTATTCGATCGTCCGATCATCCTATCGCCCGGGTGCCCTTCAAATGTTCGATCGAATTTTGGGTTGGTTGTCGTTCTATTCAAGATTCATAGCCTGGTCGACAGTTATGGTTTGCGGCTCACTTGTCGTTCTGCCCCTACCTTCGTCCGCGTCTCTTTCATCGTTCTGTCACACACTCATTGCTCGTGTCTCACTAGTCACTGGGCCCTGCATTCATCGCCAGGTCGATACCTATTTTTTACTTCTCGCTCAGCAATCGCCTGATCGCTCTGCTCAGCATCGCCCGATCACCCACTCGATATCGCCCGATTTCTCACCCAGCATTGCCACAGCTACTCGTTCGACGTTGTGTGACAGGCTCCGCGATATGACTCTGCATTCAGTAGTGATTCTGTGTTTTATTTGGATGGGTCTAGTCAGTCAAACTTGCGCCTCCTTCGACTAGACTTGAGGGGGAGGCTTGTGATACGGATATATGGCAAGGGGGTAATTAAGTGGAGATGGAAGGGCATTTTGGTCTTTTTGTTGGTTAGGGCTTTAAGGGGAGAAAGGAGGCACTTTGGCAAGGTGTTTTTTCTGCCCTCTTTGTGGCTTTGCTCGAGCGCCGCCAACAGGACCATCTTCTTCCTCCTCCCCACACTCCTCGCCGGCGCCGACGCCGGACACCAGTCGCCGGCCTCCGCCTCCATTCCTCTCCTCCTCCTCACGCTGCTACCACCGGACAAACCCAGCTCCGCCCCTCTCCCTTTTCCTCTCTCCTTCTCCTCTACCGCTCGACGCACAGTGAAGGCAGGGAGCCTTCTTCTCCCTCTCTCGCTGCTACCTTCGGACCACGGCCGCCGACGACAGTCGCTTCCTTCCTTCCCCATAGCCACTGTGACGCCCTCTCCTTGACGCCACCTCACACACAAGAGGCTTCTTCGTTAGTTCTTCTCTCGACGGCTACCACAGCCGCGAAGGATGCACGCTGCCACTTCCATTCGGCGCCGCCTCGCCCGAGGTTCTTGCCGCCGCCGCCACACGGTCTCCCCCTCTCCTCTCGCCGACATTCGCATCCACGCGCTGTAGCCCATCTATCGGCAGCTTCCACGCGCCGTCGGCCCTCCACCAGCGGGTCCCCTAGCACCGAGCCAGCCACTATTATCGCTGTCATTGATTTGGTTGTATTCCGTTCCCGTTGTGGTCCGGCCTTCGTGTCGTTGCCTGGTTCCAGTTTTATGTGTTGTTGTATGTCAGCGCGCGACCTATTGTTATATCGAGCCTGCGTGCCACTAGTATTTCCCGACCGACGTGCCGCTAGTACCACTCGGTCGGTGTGCCGATATTCTATCTCGGCCTACGTGTCGATCTCGCTTCCCGATCTGTGCTGATTTCGTGTCCCGGCCTGCGTGCCGCTAGTACCCCCTGGCCTGCGTGCTGTTAGTACCTCTCGGCATGCATGTCGGTGTCTTATCACGGGCTGCATGTCGTCTTCTAATGTCGTGCTGCGTTCGGCTAGCTCCTCACCGTCAGATCTAGCCTGATCAGAGTCAGCTACTTTTCCGGGTCGCGACAACTCGAGCCGCGTCCCATCCGAGGGCGCCCCCCTGGGCGAGGGTACGTTTTCCGTCCATATTCTCTCTACATTTCATTATTTTATGGCTTAGTTTGGTACTTATATATTCGTTGGATCTGCCTCGAGTATCGGGGTACCGGGGGTCGGGTCAACCCGGTCACTGGCTGCAGGTAGCGTTGACTAGAGGACTTCTGAAGACTTGGTCAACACAAAAGTCATCTCAGCACACCCCTCCTCCGAGGCATCGCGACTCGGTCAACATTCTCGCCACCTCATCCGGCGGTCATCCAACTTAACTTCCGGACGGGATCATGATTAATTAGAATAACGTCTCAAGAGTAATAATTCTTTATTCCTAAACTCTAAAGATGAAATATTAAATTGCATAATCGTAAACTAAAAAAATAAAAATAAAATAAAAAATTTTTTGTAGACGAAGTCTGCATAATAACGTCTTGAGAGTATTAATTGGTTATTGATACGATGAATAAAATAGGACCTCTTAAATTAGGGTTGAAGTGAAGAAGACTAGCTGAATTTCAAACATGCGAGATATGCAGCTTAAGGTCCGAGGCATATTAAGGGCAAATATATATATACCTGAGGATCAGGTAAAATCAAGGTTGAACAATTTTCTGCCAATGCCATCATAAAATACGCTGCTAAGGAAACGAGGCGCAGCAAAGGGCCATCTTGTGCGCTTCCTCAATGGGCATGTCCTTCGGCACGGCGCGTACAGTTCCCGAGGTTTGATTTACCGTTTAGCTCGGCTGGCAGTACTGGCCGCATGCATGCTCTCGCTTCCGCCACACTTGGCCGTAGCCTGAGGGCCTGCAAGGCCTGAACGCCTGACTGACGCCTTTGCGCGCACAGTACCGAACAGCATAGCAGCACAACACAGGGCAAGAGCAGTAGTCCAAAATCTGCTGCTGCTTTGGCTCCTGCTGCGCTTGCGGCCAAGCGATCCAACCTGGAGCTGCAGAGGCAGCCAGCAGGCATGAAACGCTCATTTGGGACTTGGGAGTGAGCAGTCGATCCCATGGCCGTGACTAACTAGCTTTGGAACAATGATGAGGCCAGAGACTGACTACTGCACGTGAATTTTCTGATCCCTGGCTCAGTTGCGATGGTACGGCAGCCCTACCTAGCTAATATTGATCAACGCTGCGCTAGCTAGCTATGTATACGCCTCGTGTACGCTACTGTTCACTTTGCTTCCTTGGATTTCCCTATCTAGCTACGTACGAGAGCTCCATGGTAGAGCTAGCCGGGAATTTTCAAATCTCACTAGTGTTTAAATTATTACTGTTTAAATTATTATATATCAAACACTAGCTTATAGTTTGTATTTGCTTAAATGTGATGATCAAAGATATATGTCGTTGCAACCTTGAATGGTAGAGATTTTATTTTTTAAAATATTTTTTTAAAAAAAAAATTGTTAGTAAAATATAATAATTTACTAAAGAAAAGACTTATTGTAATAAAATATATAAAACTATTAATTAATAGACTTAATTATAATATTTTACTCGTTGATATTTACTTTAATGTTAAAGTATCAGTAAAATACTATATATTAATTGAAAATTAAATAACAAAATGTGAACATTATGATATCATTCTATATATCAATTAAGCCAATCAATATGCTTGTAATTTTTTGAAAGTTTCTTGTTTTTAAGTAGTTTTATCTGAGAACAGATCTTCTGGTCTCTTTTTTATGGATCAAGAGATAGACTACTCATAATTATGATTGGATCATGACTGTAATCCGACTGTAATTGATTGGGATCCCTTCCTCAGTTCATCTTCCCCTCCAAATTATAGTTTTGTTCGGAGAAAACGATTGAAGACCGTCGGGAGGCCACTCCCCGCTCGGTGTCTAGTAACCTGACTACTTGTCCACCATCGGTGACCTCCGGCCGTCCTCTCCGAACTAAACTATAATTTTGAGGAGATGATGTATCCAAAAAGAAATCATAATCGATTACGATTAGATTGTGATCATAATCTGATCACAATTATGAATAATCTCTCTCCTGATATATATAAAAAAAACCAAGAAATCTGCTCTCGTTTTATCCTATTGAAATCAATATTTAAAAAGGACGAGTAAATTTCACAAAGTGGATTATATTGGTATTTGATTTTTGATTTATTGATTGGATTTTAAGAAAAAAGAAAAAGGCCACAATTTGATTGCCTAACCTTCTATTTTGGCCTTATCCCACTTGAAATTAAATGTTTTAAAATGGGCTTCTTAGCTTTCGATTTTGTAATTTAGCCACTTTTTCTATATAAAAAATATATGTATCCAAACACAACCGTATGTAATTGGTAATTACTAAAATGCTCACGTATAATAATGTTTTATTAAAAATATCTTGCTTTGCTATAGGGCCAGAATTTTGCCATTACATGCCACTAAGACTATGTTTGATTGGGTGTAATGTAATCTAGCTTATAATGTAATCAAATTTATAATGTAATGTAATGTAATCTTGATTACATTACTACGTTTGGAAATGTAATGTATGTAATATTTGATTACAAGGATGATTACATTCTTTTGTTTGGTATCTATAATTTTTTATCAGGAATGTAATTTGTATTATTATAAAATGACAAAACTGTCCTACGACCTCTACTGACGGTCGCCAATGGCGAGGCGGTGCTGTTCCTCGGGCCGCCCGGTGTGGGCAAGACGCACTTGGCGGTGGCGATCGGGCGCGCGGCGATCGTGGCCGGCTATGGCGTGCTGTTCACCCCGGCCACGACGCTCGTGGCGCAGCTGGCCAAGGCGCATGCTGAGGGCCGGCGGCCGGCGGTCGACGGCGGGGGTCGGCGGTGGACTAAGGGTGTATTCGGTATTTAAATTTTGGTGGGACGGTGACCTCGTAATGTAATCGGATTACATAGCATTTGCTTTGTAATCCATATTACAAAATTTTACTACATTTTATAATTCAGATTACATTACATTACAAGTTTAAAAGTGAAACAAACAAAATAATCTGCCTTGTAATGTAATCAGGATTACATTACAAGGCAGATTACGCCCTACCAAACGCAGCCTAAGAGTCATCTATATTTTTTTATTTACAATTAATTTTGAAATTAAAAATATCAATATATGTTTAAAAGCTCACAATAATCAAAATCTTTGATTTTGAAGGCACAACAAAATGATTATCAAATCAGCTCGCACGTTAAAAATATTGATAAAAATAAATGCAAATTGATCACAAATTGCCTTGCAGTTTCATTCTTTTTATCGAAATAGAGTATTGTTATTAGTTCTATTTAGAGTTCCTATATGACAATGATAGTCAAATTTGTAATAGTTTAAACCTTTGCTAGGTCATTTTAGGCACAAATGGATTCGCTAAACAATTTACATTTTAAAAATAATTGATTTAGGCATTGTGAGCTTTGACACTTCAAGTAAAACATACCAAAGTTTTTCTTACATGCTATTTTATCATTTTTAAAATACAAACTTGCAAATTAGTCAACACATCCCAAAGTTAAAACCTTTAATTATTATAAATTTTTAGATTCCCTAAGTGGAATATCAATATTTTTATGCTTTAAAAAAAATCTAATCATAAACTATTTTATAAAATAAGTTGCACAAGAATATTTTAGAAGGAGAAAATCTTTTGGGTATATATATAGCAAAGGAGTACCATGCTAAATTGCCAAAACTATAACTTCTTAGCAGCCCCAATATTAATTTCTTCACATAGAAGGATTAGTAGCTGATTTTTTCGTCGTCATAGCTTGTCAAAAATTCGAGTTAGCAGATGCTTTGAAACCTAAAACATTGAGCAAAGCTAGGATCTATGTCAATCAATCATCTAAATCAATGAAGCAACTTGTAGCTATATATGCCATGTTATTTTTCTATTAAGATATTAGCATTAAATGTGATAAGAGCTGACTAGAAAAAGCAACATCAATTGTGAGGAAAATACCCTACCTTCTAGGTTAGAGCATACCAAATGTTCCACATTCACTTTATAAATGTTTGATCAATGTTAGTCCTGTCTGCTTAACAAGACAGAAAAAACTCCTCTATTTCCTGCAACAAAGCAAATCCATAAACATTGTCTACAAAATCCAACATATTTTATCACCAAGAATTACAAATCCATTAAACCAATCAACATTGCACCTTAAAGAGTAATATACAAAACAATTAACAAACCCTACCTAAAGTTGGTGCAAAGCATTTCCTACCACATTAGCATTCTAAACCTATGGTCACTAGTTGAGTAGTGCATACATCTTCTCGATGTTGTTAAACCAGCATCATGCACAAGCTTCTCTTCCTTCACTTGAATTTACAATGTTAATCTCAGCCGACTCTTTAGAAGATCTTAATTGAAATACAGGATGGCCGCAAAGCTTTCTTACTCTCCTAAAACTCATTCTATCTTCTAAAATTTGTACGTCTCCTTCCAGGAACTGGCCGTCTTCTTTAGCATCTAAATCACAAGAAGCTGGTGATGTTTTCTTAGAAATAAACTCATGCTCGTTGATTTCACAATTATTCTTAAATATACAGAAGCTATCGTTCTCTCTATCCAGAGTGTGTTCAGAAGTTAACTGGGATTTTTCTATAACACCTTCATCACAGGCATAGTACTCCGGAGTTTCCTCACCAGTGCACAGAGAATAGCTTTTTGAAGGATTGGAGCCTTCGTAGGATTTTGCTTCGTCATTGTCATTAGGAGACTCAGAGCAGGAATCAAGTTCCCTGACAACAAAAGCAGCCGCTTCTCTTTCTCGCAGTGCCTTTGTGATCAATGTTTTAAGGAAGTTCATAACTTGGACAGCATGTATTAATGCAGTCAAGGGATCAGCCATCTGAAAGAAGACGAGATTGATCAACAACGAAGGATTCCATGAGATCTAACAATGTATCATATTGCTAACCTGAGTCATGTTGGGAGCAAAAACCATTGCAATGTTTCGAGTATTCATCTTATTGTAATGCTCATGCTCAACAACATCTGCCATCAAATTAATTGCCCAATCGAGTAATGCTGCTTCAGTTGCTGGTAGCATCCTTACAAGTTCAGAGCATTCCTCTTCAGTGTTGCAATGCATCACCTGATCTGGTGTCAAAGAGTCAAGTACTCCCTTTGGTAATTCCCTGAACCATGCCTATAGCAGCAAGCAGCAAATTTAATGTTTGTGATAACCTATGAAGCTTAAGTATTTTGCTGAAGGAAAAGAAATTAAACAGTCAAATAATTTTTACAAATAGTAAATCCAAGAAACAATGAAGAAAAACAGCCTCCCAAGCAAGAAGAAAGAAAACATCAGAGGGTGTTCAGGCCACAAGCCCTTTCTCATAAACACAAATTCAATAAAGATGTAGAGTCGTCAGTGAATTGATTGCTCAAGGATTGACAGATTGAATAAGAAATTAGCAAGCCCATGATACAGGGCTAACTCCGTCTAGAAGTCCAATCATACAAAGCAGTTTGATGACATTATGCAACTTAGGTATTTCTACAAGAAAAATAACTTAAGGAAAAAAAATAAAGATCCTTACCAACTGAAGATGCATCAAAATAACTGACTCTGGAATCAGATAGACACAGGTTGGAAGATATGAGTACCTTTATTAGTCCTGCAAGACAATGCAAGTCAACTCCATCTGGTACAGTTCCTCTGTTCAGTTGGTCTCTGACAAACACTTCTTGGCTATTATCTGCATTAATCCTGAATATTCCTTCCACCTTTAAGCAGAATAAAAACAAATGTCATATATGCTAATGCTTTATCACTATTGTAAAAAACTCCACATGAATGAACAAACCTTTAGACCTTCTTGTAAATACAAATGCCTTTGCATTGCAAGCAGAATTGTAGGCACACTATTTCCTCTTCTATCGTAAGAACAGTGCATAGATTCAGCAGAAACTCCAAATACATTTGCACTAAAACAGAATTTGTGTGAGGTCACCAATGGATCATGAATATTGCAATTTACTACTAATGCAAAAAAAAAATAGAGAGAATTGCATAATTTTGTATGGAAACCCAATTGTAGTTGTTCTATGGGGAAAAAATGACACAATTACCAACTATACTACTGCTCCAAAGCAGAAAGTGTGTGTAATGTAGAACTGAAATGTGATCTGATCTTAATAATTCAAATAACAAAATAGATACCATATCATAGACTTCCGTTATATAACAGAATGGTCAATATGGTTTTTCAAGAAATAAGCAACATTATTTCAACTCAACTACTATTCAGACATCTCCTAATATATCGGTAATCCTGAAAATGATAACTCAAACAAACAGAGTTAATGACCATATATCAAAAAATGAGCAACATTATAAGCTTGTTTCAAGCCACCAAATTATAGTGTGATTCCACAAATAAGTCAACAACCATTTTCCCCCTTGTTTTAGGGAACCTTGAATACTTTATGAAAGGATTGAATGGAAAATATTAAGAAATTCAATTATGCCAGACAAATATGTCCAGTAATGCCAATGTAAATTCAATAAATACAGAATCAAACATTTGCTTGAAGACTCAATTGTTACCTCAATAATAAATGAAAAAAAAAAATCAAACCACACAAATCAAGCATCCAAAGGAAAACAAAAACAAATGCAAGGTCACGCTTGTAGCTATTTCCTATACCTCAGAATCATTTAATTTATGGGGTAAAAAGAAAAATATTACATATTATTACTAACGTGATCAAATCTTAAACAAGAAAATTAGACCAGTTCTAAAGAAAAATCCATTGAGTTATTCATCAATTAAAATTCCTTATTACTGATCTAATCAGCCAACATGTAAACTACACTTTGGAGATGAACAGAGATGTCAGGAGCAAATCTCGGGAAATATTTAATTAATTTGAAATTTATATCTATGTACTCACTTTTCAGAACCTTTTAGGCAATAAATTATAGTTAGGATATTTTGTTATGAACTTATGAATGATTAAATCATTTATTTGATGTATTGATAATTAAATTTTTTATATTTCTCCTTTATTTAGAATTAATTTCAACTAATTTGGAAATTGCTAAGATTTACTTAGTATAAATTTGCAAATTGAAAAATTAATAATTATCAATTATGGTGATTTCAATAATTAATTTCGCCATGGTTTACTTGATATAGGTTATAGTTTACAATGCATTTACAACTTATTTTCTTCTAATATTTCAATGTTGACTTCATGAGAAAACTAATTTAACAAACCAAAAGGAGGGCATCATCATCATAAAGATCCAAACAATTTCCTTCCCATCTCCCCTTTGCATGTATATTTTCTTTGATTATTGTTGCATTTTTTACTATCATGCCTTCAAAGGTCTAGATAAATCATCTCAATGTATGTGTGTTAATCCGTTGCCAATGTTAAATTATGTCAATTCTTTGTAATTAAATGAACAATTATCCCAATCTTATATTCAAATGAATTGAGTGATTACATAGTTCTAACAGAGATCCTAAGATTGGTACAGATAACCTTAATTACAATCAATCTTTTACTACGAACTGCCGGCAAAGATCTTACATCAAATTTACACTCACGCCTACACTATTCAAAAAGTTTCATTGTTAAATATGGATTTTTTATCATATTTAAATTTTTTGCATCTTAAATTATTTTTTAAAATTTTTAGATGACAAAATAAGTTGAACTGAACCTTTTGAGCATTGAGTTGAAGTTGGGTTGGATGTGGATGGAACCTATTGGGTAGGCATGGTAATTAGGGTCATATGAGTTCAAATCGGGATTAATTTGGATTTTTTTTTTGTCAATTCAGGGTCAAATCAAACCAAATTTATATGATGACAGTCAGTTTAGTTGTATTAGAGATTGAGATAACTTAGTGGAATTTTTAAGGAATTTGGAGGTATATAATCACTTTCCACTCTCTCCTCCCATGTGTCCTCACCAGAGCATTCACATCAGCTTCACTATAAATATCTCTAAAATTTGAGATAAACTATCTACTTTATTAAATTTAAACAATCATTTCTCCCTACACACTACATCAACTACCCTAAAATTTCCATTATCTTTATTTTTTTTATTATTTTCTTCTCTCTCTTCCACTTTTTTTTATTTTTTCTCTCTCCCTATGTAATATCTACTTTTCATTATCCAATCCATTCCCTTTATTTTTTTCTCTCTCTCATATTAAATGATATTTTAATGTTTAGGGAATGGATTTCATTCCCTAAATTTAGAAAAGTACTATTTATGAAATCTATATTTAGGGAATGGATAAGGTAGCTCATGCAAAGGTTTTTTTTATGTAAAATATAAAATTTAAGATAAATTTTGTGTTTAGGGAAGCTGATGTAGATGCTCTAAGACCCTATTCGCCCAACACCCTATCTGCTACCCTCTCCTTCCTAATCTCTCCTCTCCCTCTTCATGGACCATGGCTGCCACACCTTCCTCGTCGTCAATGCCAGTAGCTAATCACCTCTTCTCCTTTGATAGCTTCTCTCCCTCTCACTCTTTCTCATTTCCCTCCTCTCACTTTGCATGTGTGCCATGTGTAGGTTCCACCATTTGTCTCCAAAGCATCCACCACAAAAAATGCAGGAGGTCATTGCCACTCTCCCAAGTTAAAATTGAGTTTGATTTAGTTTAGTTATATGCTTGGATTCACTTAATCTAGAGTTTTAGAAGTTATTTATATTCAATTAATAATTCAGAAGTGATCTCGTTTACTATAGATACTTGATACTTTGGACTTGGGTCTAGGGTTTTAGAATTATTTATATACAAGATTAACAATTTAGAATTGGTCTGGTTTACTTGTATACTTGGGACTTGGTCTAGGATTTTTAGAGATATTCACATTCAAGGTTAATAATTTAGAATTAGTCTGGTTTACTTGTATATTTGGGACTTGGTCTAGAGTTTTAGAAATTATTTATATACAAGGTTAACAATTTAGAAATGGTCTACATACTTGTATATTTTGGGACTTGATTTAGGGTTCTAGAGACGATTTATATACAAAAGAGTTTACCTTCCTTATTATTTTTCTTAGTTGCCAACCTTTGCTAAGATTTAACCCTAGCCAACATTATCTCCTTCCTCGTGTGATCACTGAAATTCCTAGTGAGTTCTTCTCTCCTATATATCTAAGGCAGAATTTGTCTCCATTTCTCTATTAGATAATTTTAACTTAGAAAGTATTGTCTAGATTATTAAGATTATCATTGAGAATTGAAGCACGTCTACACTTGTATATTGACTTATCAGCATATGATAGATGCATTAAAGGGGTGGTCAATGTCGTTTCAGAAGCTCTTCTTTAAAGTGCATAAATATATCCTTTAATTTCTTTACATATTTCTTTGTGAATAGGTAGATTTATAAAATAGATTATGTAGTATGCTTGTATAACTGTTTTTGAAAAAGAGATTAAAATAATTTTAAAAATAGAGAAATGAGTTTTAAAATAATTAAACCATTAGGGGGATAAATATTTAATATTCTTTTGTGTTCACACAGGTTTCACATAGGGATTAACATGGAAAGGGTTGTTTTTAACTTAAAATAAATATTGTAATTTAATCTTCAGTTGATAGTTGTCATTTGATCTACCTAATCTTTATGTTTTTTGTAACTTAGATATTAATACTCATATCTTTATGTTATGTAGCTTATACTCAGAGACCACATATTAATATGAAAAAACTTAAGTGTAACTCATTTTAAAAGTTGAATTAGTTAGTCATTCAAACTAACTCATTTTAAATGTCAACTAACCAATAAAATAAAATAGTCATAGTGAAAAGAATTAAAGTATAATATTAAAGACTTTAGACACATGAAGGAAATTCTAAAAGTGAACTCTGACTCTAACCTGTATGGCTGTATCTGATACAAGACCCCATAAGAGAATGTGAGGGATCACACACGGTCAATATTCATTTGTGCAAGAGTGCTATATTGTTGTATACCACCAGTAACACATACATCATACGACATTATTATACTATGAAGATACTGATTTCAATTATTTCCTTTTTAGTGAAATTGAAAAAATACTAAAAAGTGGGGAAAAATGTGAGCTTAGCTTTATACTAGAGTACTTGATCGCCAATAGGAGGATATGGTAGCAGGGTCACGCATGGTCAATATTTATTTCCGTGAGGATATTATATTGCTATATGTCATCGGTGTGAGATTTTAGACTATATGTCAAAAGACATTATTACACTGTGGAGATATTGATTCCAATTATTTACTTTTTAGTGGATTTAAAAATTATAGATATATTATTAATGATGGATTCATTAGTAGAAATATTATAAAAATGATAGACAAAAAAATCTTAAATTGTGATTCACTCGATTTTTTATCTTTTAATCAAGATTAAATTCATACACCTCTTTCCTATATACCCACTTAGTATTTTTGTGCTCACATCCTGAATTTGTTTAGCCTCTAGGTTATATTTTTTGAGATTTGTGCATAGTATCAGAGGAGTGTCTTCAAAAAGTATGCATTTAGTTAATTTAGTTATCTATTTGTGTACATTCTTGATCTGCCGTTCAAGCACAACAAGTGAAGCTAGCTTCATTAGGCCGGTAAACAAGCCAAGCCAAGCCAAATTTTATGGTGTTCAAGCTTGTTTGACAAGGTAACCAAGTCGAGCCAAGTTGAGACTAAAATGAATCAAGTTGTTGAAATAATTGTTCAAACTTGGCTTGGTTTCTTTTTTATGAGTTTGAGCTTGATTCGTTTAGATGTTATCGAGTTCTCAATTTAAGCTTGTTTGATTGTTTGAAACATTTACATTTTAAGCTTGTTTGGTTGGTTATTGAGCATGATAATACAAACTTGTTTGTTCATTTTGAAACTTTCTTTGTTTATTTAACATGTCAATAAGAGTTTTATTAATGAACACGATTCACAAATATTGTTCATGAATGTTGTTCACAAACGTTGTTCACGAACGCTATTCACGAACATTGTTCATGAACATTAACGAGTTGAATACATATATGTTCAAGCTTGTTTGTTTAGTTTAACAAGTTGTTCAAGCTTGTTCATTTAATTGATCGTGTGTATTGAACAAACATAAACACGTTCTTACCAAACCAAACATCAAACTTGTTCACAAGTTCATTTATGGCCCTAAACTTCATAGCATGCCTAGTGTTGAAACAGATAGGGATAGAAAGAATAAAGAGAAAAGTAAAAAGAAGACAATTGCTTCTTTAATCATTGTTGTAGGCTAACAAGTCTATTTGTACAGATTGTTAAAGTACTATATGGAAATACTATGATAAATAAGGTAATAACAAATATGAAAATAAGAATAAATATAGTTGAGATTGTAGTCCAAATATGGTAAGTCATCAGTAATCTGAAATCAAGCTCTGATTCTTATATGGACTGTCATCTTTATCCTCATTACCAACTTTATCCTTGTTACCTAGCTTATGCGGTGTGTGGCATAGAACTTGGGACCCTTTCTTGCTTGTCCATCAGAAATTTACTAGCCAAAATTTATGTTGCTAGTTTAGGAGCAGCTTTAGCATGGGATTTGATTGGAATTTCCATCATATAAATTAAAATCAAGCCTCTTCAAGTTTTATTAGAGGTTAGGATCGTTATCTTCGTTGTGTGGGCCTTTCTACATCAAATAGAGATGTTATTGTGGTAGCTTAGGGAGTGAACCCCTTTAAGGATTTGTGCTTTCCTAATGTTTGTAGTCTATTAGTGTTCCTCCTCTTGTTTTTAACTATTTGTTTTGGTTATTATATCCATTGGCTCATATGGTATTTCCTTTGTGCATATATTATGAGTATTTTCCTATGTTTATTTCTTTCTTAAACTAATGTCACATGTATGCATATATTTCCTATTTTATTAATTGCTTAACTCTCATGGTACATAATTAACATTATTAATACTTATTTATTATTATCTTTATTATTGATTAAATAGAATGTCACATAATATGCTTAGTTTGCTAAGCAAACAGATAAAATGGATACTTAAATAGGACCTAGGCTAGTTCAATGGCTAGCAACCACAAGCATCATACTCAATCGATCATTAGCGAATGCTACCTGTTGGGAATAGTAGTCATACCCATGTTGAACATTTAAAGTGTACCTTTCCATTGCTTCAAAATGAAAGGGATAGCCCATAGGTCCACTATAATCAATCTTGATTAAAATTATAAAGCTAACTAAACAAATATAACGTGACACATCATACAAACATATCACTTATTGCATAATTTGCTATATTAGCCTCTTTAGTAACTATCTTTTTGCTAGCCTTTTTCTTATCATATCTTGGCCATTTTGATCCTTCTGTCTTTGCATCCAGATTTACCTAAAAATTGATTAGAAAATTGAAATCTATTTTTCAAATAGATATTTATAAATATTTAATTTTCTAAAACCAATTTCGGATGAATGAGAAATTAATTATTAAAGTGAGATCAAATAAAAGCCTATTATGGAAAAAATGGAGGTGAAGGGAAATGAATAGTTGCACATTGGAAAGGTAAGCATATTGAACCTTCTTCCTTAAATAGTGTTTTGTGTTGTTAGTGTTTAATTGGTTCAACTCTACCCAAGCGTGGATCTAATGGCAACGGGGGTTCATAGCATTGAACGAGCCCACGCCCACACATGACGCATTGGGTGCACTTTGCACTTCACACTTCTGCATAGTCGCAAGGAACTTGAGGAGCCTTTCTTTATATATAATTGAAATCAAGGTGACTCGGTGTGATTTAGTTACATGGCGCGGTCCACACATTATGATCTTCAATGGGACACGATCTGGATCGTAGAATTCAAAATAAACGGATTAGGTTCGCCCATATGAGAAGACATGAATGCACATTGTGATCCTTTAGATGGGACGCGATCTAGGTCATGGATTCAAAATGGACGAAATATATATAAGACTTAGTCGTGAAAAAACTCCTCCAACTCTTACAAAGTAAAAAAGGCCCCTTAGGCCCCTTAGTAAATAGAATTATTCAATTCAAAGTATAAGCATTCATACTCATCCTCTTTTGCATTCTGAGAGTTTGAAAAACATCTTTGTTCAAAGTTCTCATGATTTATAGTGCTACTAGACGGTAGTCATATTCCATGAGCACATTGTGCAAGCAAATTTGTCTTAAAGAAGATAGAGTTTCACTCTAGCCTCGAGTTTGTCTACATTATCTTGTATTGTCATTTAGCCTGCACTTAGATTACACATCATCAGGTCCAACAAGGAAGACTTCTATGTCATGAAGATTTATCACATGGATCTTTAGACGCCTTGTTTTATTTTTTGCATATCATGTTTATTAGGGACCAAATTGTAAATACATATTTATAATATTTGTGTTGATTAATAACATATATAACTAGAGGGAGGCTACCTATGTAAATAACCTAATTTTTTTAACAACATGATATCAAAATCATCTTGGTTCTCTCCACATAATCTTAACTAATTTTCTAAAGAACAAGAAACAACAACCCATTATAGCCAAGTCAAATTGACCAATAAGCTAAGCTAGACTCTATTCAAGTTTGTTCATTTGTCTTCCTAAGCTTATTCATACTTATAAAAATCCTTGTTAAACTCAAGCCAAGCTCAAGCCTCTTATCAAGCTCAATTGGAGATATTATTGTCATAAATTTATTCATGAATTTTCACAAGTTTGTCCAATAACATTTATAAACCAAACTCACTATTGTCCAAATTTATTTGTTTAATTTTGTTTTTGCAAAGTATGGATCTTTAGACTCTTGCATCGTTGGATCAATGGCTCACCCGAGGTGGCCAACTCCGAGGGCACCGCGATCAGCACCATTGATAGTCGCTCAGGATGGAGTTCGGCTGTAGCGACCACGCCATCACTAGCAGTCGTCTAGCTGCCTCCCGCCTTACTGGCTGCCACATGGCTTCCTTCGGCTTCGCTAGTCGGATCGTCGGATTGGTTGACCAATAGTAAGCCACGACTTTTTAGCTCGACAACGCCTTGGGTGTTAATTGTCGCGTCCGTGAGCCTGCTTTTGCCGCTCATCCGTGCCCTCAACATGATTTGAGCTGCAAGAAAAGAGGAGAAATCAATTAGATTCAAAGATGGGAAGAAGAAAGAGCATACTTAGGGTGAGGGGCAGCCGCGTTCGGATCAGACTCAATCCGAACACATATAAGACACTCTCCAATAGCAGCAGGTGCATGTGGTATTTTTGGTCGGCAGACTGGAGGTTGTTTGGAGGTAGTCCGATCGACCTGGATATCTTCCGAGCAATGGAGCCTTCATCACTTCCATCGGCCAGTCGGTCGGAAAGTCGGGCCGAGCGAGAAAACGAACAAAAAAATAATGTTCCTTCCAATACTTATTGGAGGACGACATTTTATCAAAAAATGCAGCACTCACTCAAGCTTGGAACAGAAAGGCCAGCTCGAACAACTTAGGATAATAAAAGTAGTGTAACACCCGAGTTACTAAAGGGATGTTATGCAGACAGAATAGCACGACCACCCTACACAGCAACCTAAAGGAGTTAGGCACTAATTAATGTAGGGAAATGTGGAAATATTTACACACGGCGGAGAAGAAAGGATGAACGGGAAAGTGGAGGCCGATGGTCCTTCAAGAAGGGCAAAAAAGTCGTTGGGAAGCAAATGGGGCCGGTCATAGGCTAAGGGGATGGCGACTAGATAATCGAGGGGGGACAATAGTGTAGGTCCCTTGACGGCCGGCTAGAGTGGGTGAATAGCCTGCACAAAAATAAAAGAACTTTTCTCGTCTTTTCAAGCTAAATTAAGAAACACTTGTATAAAAAGAATCTTAATTAAAGAAAGAAAGTAAAGACAGAAGCACACAAGTAATTACTTGGTTTGCAATAAGACGATTGCTAATCCAAGGCAGTTAAAGTTCACTACTAATTTCTTTCAGGCGGAGAATCCTCTTACAGCATTAAACGCACTCAATTACAAAGCTAAACTCAAGGTCGAACGTTACAAGTGCTCTTCTATGTATTTTTCAGTGTTGTTTAACTTCTGGGAACAGGGTTGTATTTATAGTTCTAATCGGGGTTCTTGTAAGGGTCTAGGCGCCTCGGCATGGATAAAATTTTATCCACAACACACCGGATCGCGACAGCGCCCGTTTCAATAACATTTCTATTCCGGGCACCCGGAGGGGTTCCACTCGGACTGTGAGGCGCTCTAGAGGCGCCCAGTTGATCCGGGCGCTTGGACCAAGTCAACTAGCAGGTTGACTTTTCGATCCGATTCTCGCTCAAGTTCTGCTCGTTTGGGTTATTTTGACCATCCGGAATAGGGCTCACCCGAACTCATCTTCCGACCTTCTCGAACAATCCTTCCACTCCGACTTCTCGTCCCTCGGAACTGCCGTGCGCTTCCTTTTCGTCTGCTAGCGTACTCCGCTCGCTTGGGTGATTTCGGCTATCCGAAATAGGGCTCACCGGAATCCATTTTCCGATCTTCTCGAACAATCTTCCGCTCCGGCTTCTCGTCCCTCGGAAACACCGCGCGCCTCCTTCACCTCCGGCAGCGTACTCTTCCGCAGCACCTCATCCCTCGGACGCACCGAGTCCATCGACCCTCTCCCGTGTCGTCCTTCTCGTTAGCTGCGTCTTTCGCTCGACCTCCTGTGCTCCTAAGTTCCTACACACTTAGACACAGAACATCAAAATATAACAGGACATGACTTGACTAATCACATCAAAACTACCACGAGGTACTTACGATATCCCCTTTTCTAATGTGAGTAAACCCAAGTAAGGGTAAACCAAAAGACAGCTTAAATTGAAAATATGTTTTGCAAAAAAAAATTATAAAAATTAACCCTCCTCCTAGACTTAACTTTCACTTCTCCCCCTTTGATCACATTAAAAGTGGGGTACTTTAAAAAGATTGGTAAATCAGTCTAAAATACAAGTCTAAGGGAAAAAGAATGATTATTTTCCAGAAAAATCAAGAAATTTAAGATTCAAAAATCTAAATTTTTCTAATTTATATACTATCTTTTTAGACTTGAAAACATTCTGAAAATTTTTATAACAATTGTACAGTCATATATAAAGCAGATATAAATTTTTTAAAAAAAATTATATTATTTTAAGTAGAAATAAATTCTTGTCTACATAAAGACATATTTTTTAAAAAAAATGCTTAAAAATAGTTGTTAACTTTGAAAATCGTGAATTATTTTTTGAGAATGTATTATAGGAAGTAACTTTGCAAAAAAAAAAAAAAAAATTCACAAATTGAATTTTTGAGAATTTTTTAATATTACAAATAGTTGTTTGAATAAATAATTCATATAAAACTTAATAACGGTCAGAAAATTTCAAAATTATTTTCTTAGATTGATAACATAATGACTTTTTACAGAAAAATAAATTTTGCAAAAATTAGCTCTAAGACCAACCAACAACAATAGCCAAACATTTCCCACTAGGTAGGGTCAGCTGTATGAATCCTTATACGCCATTGAGCTCTATCTTCTACTATATCATCATCTATATTTAAGTAAATTTTATCTTATTTTATTATTGCTAACCATGTCTTTTTTGTTCTTCCTCTTCCTCGTTTAATATGCATGTTTATCATAGTTTCACATCGCCTAACTGGAGCATTTATTGGTCGTCTAAGTACATGTCTGTACCATATTAAACGTGTCTCTCGGAGTTTTTCCTCAATAGATGCAACTCTGACTTTTTCTCTAATGCTCTCATTTCTTATTTTGTCTATCCTCGTATGTTCACACATCCACCTTAACACCCTCATCTTTGCAACTCTCATCTTCTGCTCATGTGCTCGAGTCATAACCCAACATTCAGCTTCATATAACATAGTAAGTCTAACTGCGGTTTTATAACACTTATCTTTAAGTTTAAGAGGTACTTTACGGTCACATAAAATACTCGACGCTCCCCTTCATTTCAACCATCCTGCTTGTATTCTATGTAAGACATCTCTCTCAATCCCTCCATCGTTTTGCAAAAACGATCCTACATCTCCTATCTTAACAATTGTCTCATTACTTCTAATATTCCTAAAATTAAATTTCATAAATTCTGTCTTTAATCTACTAAGTTTAAAACCTTTCTCTTCTAGTGTTTCCCACTAGTTTAGCATTTACTCCTTCACGTGTATAAAAATAATATCATCTACAAATAACATGCACCACGATACTATGTCTTGAATGTGCGCAGTGAGTTCGTTCATAATTAGTGTAAAAAGATAGGGACTTAGAGCCGATCCTTGATGTAATCTTATTTTTATTGGAAATGATTTAGTTACTCCGCCTGAAGTTTTTACTCTGACTGTTACATCCTCGTACATATCCTTATTAGCTCTGAGAAATAATTCTAAATCAAAAAGGACAATTTTAGAAACAAAAATTATAGAAAAATAATACAATGGTAAAGAAAAATCAAAAATATTTTTTAAATAGAGAATATGATAATCTTTCACAGAAAAATAAAGTTTGAAAAAATAATTCTGCGAAATATGTTTAAATTGAAAAATATAATTTTTGTTAAACAATTCATAAAAGATAATTTAACGGTCAGAAAAATTTAAACTTTTTTCTACAGATAAGTGATGAAATTCTCTTCTTCGAAAAAAATAAATTCTAATTAATTTCTGGCAGAAATTTTGCCAAACAATTTATTTGTAAATATTAGACAATTTTAAGAAATTCTAATTAAAAAATAGGGTATGCATAACAATTTAATTTAAACGTGTTTTTGGAATAAAAAATTGATTCCTTCTTATCAGATTAATCAAAAATTTTCTCAGAATATATTTTTGTGATATTCTTCTAATTTGGCTATTTTGAAATCTAAAATGTAAATTAAGTCCTCAATCATATTTAAAATTTCTATTATTAGCCTGTAGAAAATTTGAACATGAATCATCTTTTTCTAGCATTTCAATTTTATCTTTTAATTTTGTATTTTCATCTATTAGTTTTTCAAATTCTTCTTTTTGGCATGCAAGTTCTTTCTTTGACTTTACATACTTTGTTCTCTTTTTATATAATGATTTACTTAGCATTTGCACAATTTTAAATAATTGCTCTGGAGGAAGCTTACTTGACTTACCATATATTCGTCGGTAGATGCTCATCTTTCATTGCTGCTTTCTTCTGTAGTGTCTCTCCCTTTATTAATGCTATCGATGCTCATTTCCGAGGTGCTTTCGTCGTCTTCGGGTAGGTACTTGGCAATTAGCGTTGTTCCGGTAATTTCCTCGGATCCGGATACTTTTGAAGACTAGTTCATACCAGAATCAGATTCTTCTTTTGTTGATTGTTCGTAGAGCTCCAAGAACTTTTCCCAAACTTCTCTTGCACATTGGTAGTTGCCGATTTTGTTTAGTTCTTGAGCAGAAAGAACACTCAGTAGGTGGAACTCGGCCTTACCATTTGCTATGAATTTGTCACGCTGCTTCTGAGTCCAAAGATGCTCCTCGAGTTCTTGTCCATCTTTACTTTTGAGGACATCAAAATCAAATTTCCTAGAAAGCATCATATCAAAATCAGTTTGAAAAAATACCTCTATTTTTCATTTTCAGAATGAGAACTCCCCCTCAAACGTTGGCGGGTAAATGCAAGCTCCGGCTATTTCTTGTGCTTCGGTCGACGGTTAGTCCTTCTGAAGCGGTTGGGCTCTGATACCACTTGTTGGTCCCTTGGTGGCCAGCTAGAAGGGGTGAATAACTTTCTCGTCTTTTCAAGCTAAATTAAGAAACACTTCCATGAAAAGAACCTTAATTAAAGAAAGAAACTAAAGACAAAGGCACACAAATAATTACTTGGTTTGCAATCAGAAAATTGCTAATCCAAGGCAATTAAAGCTCACTATTAATCTCCTTCAGGCGAAGAAACCTCTTAAGCATTGAACATACTCAATTACAAAGCTAAACTCAAGGTCGAATGTTTACAAGTGCTCTTCTCTATGTTTTTCGATGTTGTTTAGCTTTTGGGAACAGAATTGTATTTATAACCCTAATCGAGGCACCTGGAAGGATTCCAGGAGCCTGGACGTGGATAAAATATCCACAACGCACTGGATCACGACAGCGTGCGTATCAATAACATTTCTATTCTGGGCGCGAGTGCCCAGACTGTGAGGCGCTCTAGAGACGCCCAGTTGATCTAGGCGCCCGGACCAGGTCAACCAACAGGTTGTCTTTTCGATCCGGGTTCTCGCTCCGGTTCCTCTTGCTTGGGTGATTTCGGTCATCCAGAATATAGCTCACCCGAACCATCTTCCGACCTTCTCGAGCAATCCTTCCGCTCCAGCTTCTCGTCCCTCGAAACTACGGCGTGCTTCCTTCTTGTCCACCAGTGTACTCCGCTCGCTTGAGTGATTTTGGCCATCCAAAATACGACTCACCTGAACCCATTTTGCGGCTTTCTCGAGCAATCTTCCGCTCTAACTTCTAGTCCCTCGGAAACGTCGCGCGCCTCCTTCATGTATGCCAGCGTACTCTTCCGCAGCACCTCGTCCCTCAGACGCACCGAGCCCATCGACTCTCTCCCGTGCCGCCCTTCTCGCTAGCTGCATCTTTCGCTCAATCTCCTGTGCTCCTAAGTTCCTGCACACTTAAACAGGGCATCAAAACATAAGGATCTGGCTTGACTTGGTTGATCACATCAAAACTACCACAGGTACTTACAGATAGATAAGTTTCATTTGATCGATTTCATCATCGTTGAACTTGTACCCAGTCGAAGTATACCACAACCCGGGGATGGACTCGAGAGGCTGAGGAGACACGGCCATAGAAAATAGAGAGGAAAGAAGATCAAGGACACGACTAGAGAAGGAAAGAGGAAGCTTAGAAATATTGCCAGCAATGACGAGGAAGAAGGGAATCGGCAAAACGCGTACGCAAAGGAGAGAAGAGAGGCGATAAAGTAGCAAAACGATGATGAATAAGGGCTTATAAACCCCAGCGAACGATCGCTCTAAGCCATTCAATCGAGGGTTACAGAAAACGAAGCCAAGATCTGGCCATGGAATTCGAAACGGCGCTTGTCACATCAACCGTGGATATCCGTCTGTCACATCAAGCGTGCGACAACAGAGATTTGAACACATGGCGACAGCTGACAGGGAAGCATTAATGAGGCTTAATTAAAAGGCATGGGCAGCGTGCTCAGTAATAATTACCAGAGATTTGCACGATCTTTAAGAAATTTAGATAACGTCAAGGCACTCGTCCGAGAAGCGCTCGGAGAAAAGAGAAAATTATCGCATGTATAATCACTCGTCATTCCGACCGATCACAGATAAGCAATTATGACAGTGATGAACAGCTGAGTCTTCGAAACGATGGGTCGATCAACAGTGACAGACCCAGTCTGCGCTTGGGCTCAAGCTGATAAATCAGGTAGAACGACGACTATAAGATATGAGCCGACCGGTAGCCAGGACTCAAAAATTTCCAATTGGTGGAAGGTCACCAAAGACACTTCTTGTCCAATCAATCGGACTTAGAACCTCCTTCAACTATACTTGAGGAGAAGGCTTGTGATACAATGATAAAAGGGGCCCACTAAGCGTGAGTCAAAGGACGGAGATAGCAACCGACGCCAGAGAACCAATGGGCTCACCAAAAGGGGATCGAGTGAAAGTCGACGCTAACTGCCGATCGGGCTTAAAGTATCCGATCAGCCAAGAGACTCAGTGGAGTAGATCGCTCGTCCGACCAAGGTCATTACAGAAAGAACATCAGATGTTCATTACTGCCCAAGGGAACACTAAGGCAACCGGAACACTTGTCCGGTCGAGCAAGAAACAGTCTACTGAACCAAGGTACTATGAAGAAGAGCAACTGAGATCAACCGGGCGGGGAGTCCCGGCCGAGCGGCTACCCCGCTCGGCCAAACAATGGGACCCCTCCCATATCTCGTAATATCCATCTGGGAGGTAATGCCGCTAACAACAGAGCATGGTCACCAGGCAAATCGTACGACGGAAGCTTCTACTGTCATGTAGGGATTTACATGTCCTATTAAGGTATGGTATCAGAGACACTTTTCTGACATGTCTTTTCATAGAACGGTTAGAAAAACGTGCTCACGCCTTGAGGAGCGTGCACGTCACTATATAAAGGGGGGTTCATGCACCGGTGGAGGTATGTGATATGCGTTATTTGTGCTCGTGCTCTCACTGTTCTTTCTACAATTCTAGTAACTGACTTGAGTATCGGAGGGTTAATGTCGGTTATGTTGGAACCCCAAGGTTGTTTTGGTGTGATCAACAAGTTAAGTTAGGGAAAGCTAGAGCACAGCAATGAAATAAAGACGCGCGAGCGGACGAGAAGGAAGCGTGCGGTGGTTCCGAGGGACGAGAAGCCGGAGCGGAAGACTGCTCGAGGAGCAAGAGACGCAGCTAGCGAGAAGGTCGACACGAGATGCGGCCGAGGGACGAAGACTGCGGATGAGTACGCTAGCGGACGAGAAGGAAGCACGCGGCGATTCCGAGAGATGAGAAGTCGGAGCAGAAGCCTGCTCGAGAAGACCGAAAGTTGAGTTCGAGTGAGCCCTATTCCGGATGGCAGAGATCACCCAAGCGAGTGGAAGACTCGGTCTGAGCCGGAGCAGAAGACCCGGGCTGGAAAAAATCAACGGGGTTGACTTTTCCAGCCAGGGCGCCCGTAACAGTCCGGGTTGCTCGGAGTTGACCTTTTGACCAGATCGTGTCAATCGCGATCTGAACGTTGGGGGATAAAGTTTTATCCCCCCAAGGCGCCCCGCGACCAAGGCTATAAATACAGCCTTGGTCCAGAAGCTAATCAACAACTCAAGCAATTCATTCTTTCTACACTTATACGCTTTCTCTGTAGTTAAGCTTCTGTTTTCTGCGCTTCATCGTTGTAAGAGGCTTCTCCGCCTGAAGGAGATACTAGTGCTACTTCTTCCTTGGATTAACAACCTCCCCGGTTGTAACCAAGTAAATCTCTGTGTGCCTCTTCTTTTCTTTTAATTTACTGCTTATTTATTTTATATGCAAGTGTTAGTTTAAGATAAGTAGAGAAGGGTTTGCGTTTTATTATTTGCAGGCTATTCAACCCCCTTTTAGCCGGTCGCCGCGATCCAACAAGTGGTATCAGAGCCAAGGCGCTTCAGGAGGACTAACCGCCAATCGAAGCAGAGATAATGGTCGGACCAAGCATCTACCCGCCGAAGTTCGAAGGGGAATTCGCTAGCTCGAAAAAGCGAATGCAGGTATTCTTTAAAACCGATTTCGATTTAATGTTAATTATGGAATTCGATTTTACAGTACCGGAAGGTAAGGAGAAACACCACTGGACGAAAAATGAGCAGGTCGACTACGTGGCAAACGACAAAGCTGAGTATCATCTACTAACCATTCTTCCGCCACAAGAAGTCAACCGGATCGGCAACTACGACTCCGCGAAGAAACTTTGGGAGAAATTCCTTGAGCTGCACGAAGGAACGTCCGAAGCAAAACTCGCAAAACGGGATCTACTCCGCATCCAGCTCACCAGCCTGCGACTTGGGGAAGACGAGACAGTTGCGCATCTGCACTCAAGGATAAAGGAAATCATCACCGGACTTTCGAATCTCGGAGAGACGGTAAGTAACCGAGATTCGTTAAGGTACGCGCTAAATTCCTTTCTTAGAAATTCAAAATGGGCGTCACTAGTAGATGCCTTTTATATTTCAAAAGACTTAGAAAAAATTTCATTAGAAGAATTTTTTTCTACATTTGAAGTGCACGAATCAAGAGATGCAAGTACGAAGGAGCCCAAAAATAACATTGCCTTCAAAGCATCAAGAGACGAACCTGAATCGGAATCTTCTCTCGACGACAAGGAAATGGTAATGATGGTAAGACGATTTAAGAATCTTTTTAAATCTAGGGAATCTAACCATCCGCAGGGGAAAAAGAAAAGGACCATCCGCTGCTACCACTGCGACGAAGAAGGACACGTCAAGGACAACTACCCCAAGCTAAAGAACAAGGATAAGGATAAAGATAAGAAGTCTGTCCAAAAGCGCAAGGCCCTAAAGGCGACGTGGGACGATACGTCGTCCGAATCGGAAGTCGAGACGTTCTCTGGGCTTGCATTAATGGCGAGTCATCAAGACGACGACTGCGATTCAAGCTCTTCCGAAATGAGCATCGAGAGCATCGATGAAGGGGGAGCTACGTTGGAAGAAAGCAGCACTTCAGGGGGAGACACGGACAACAAGATCGACAAGGTAAGTAAGGTACGATCTCTTCCTCCCGATAAACTCTTTAAATTCATTAAATTATTAACAAAAGATTGCTGCAAATTAGAAAAAGAAAATAAAAATTTAAAAGTAATATTAGCTAAATCTTGCCCTCTAAAAGATTTAGACAAATCAAAATTAGAAAATGAAAAGTTGAAATCAGAAAATAATAATTTGAAAATGCAAATAGATAGTCTAAAAAATCATGCATGTTTAAATAAAACATATTTTAGAAAATACAAAAATTTAAATTGGTATTTTCGATATCATAAGGGACAGATTAAAAATATTTCAAAGAAAAATGTCCCTAAGAAATTCCTAGTTAATCCAATAGGCCGAAACCTATATTGAGTTCCTAAGTCTTGTTTAACTTGAATTTTTAAATGGATCTAGAGCTTTCAGCGAGAAAATTGGACATCAAAATTTATTTATGAGGCTTTGTCTAAGGAAGTGGTTGTTGCTCCAATAACCAAGAAGGTCTAGTGCCTCGCCACGACCTGGAAGCCAAAATATTGAAATAAAAATGTTTAATTAACTTTCTAATAAAAATATTAAGGTGGAAACTTAATAATACTTTAAAAAGTTTTTAAAAACATTTTTTAAATTTTCAAAATTTCTTTTCTTAGAATTTTTTTTGCGTAAAACTTTTACATCAAAGTTAAAAGTTGTTCTGAAATTTATGCTTAAAATCTTTACTTAAAAAATTTCAAAATTTTTTTTTACAAAATTCTTTAAGTCAGAATTTTTTTTCTCTTATTTAAAGCTTTACTTAGAAATTTTTTTTTATTTTTCCTTAGAAAATTTTTACCAAAAATTTTTTTTTAGAAATTGTTTAACTTAGAATAATTTTTTGCTGAAAATTATTGCAAATTCTCTAACTTAGAATTTTCTAAAGAAAGTTAGAAATTTTTTTTAACCCTTAGATTTTCTTCGGAACCCCATTTTTTTATGTGATCAAAGGGGGAGAAGGAAAAGTATAAGTCTAGGGGGAGGTAGACAATTTTCTATCTTTTTGCACTTAATTGCAAATTTAGTTAATTTATTTTTATGTCTATTTTTACCCTATCTTAACTTGGGTTGCTCACATCAAAAAGGGGGAGATTGTTGGAACCCTAAGGTTATTTTGGTGTGATCAACAAGTTAAGTTAGGTCCTGTGTATTTTTAACCTTGTGTCTAAGTGTGCAGAAACTTAGGAGCACAGGTAGTCGAGCGGAAGACGCAGCTAGCGAGAAGGACGGCACGCGGTGCGTCCGAGGGACGAGGCGCTGCGGAAGAGTACACCGACGGACGAGAAGGAAGCGTGCGGTGGATCCGAGGGACGAGAAGCCGGAGCGGAAGACTGCTCGAGGAGCAAGAGACGCAGCTAGCGAGAAGGTCGGCACGGGGTGCGGCCGAGGGACGAAGACTGCGGATGAGTACGCTGGCGGACGAGAAGGAAGCACGCGGCGATTCCGAGGGACGGGAAGCGGGAGCGGAAGACCCGGGCTAGAAAAAATCAACGGGGTTGACTTTTCCCGCCGGGGTGCCCGGAGTTGACTTTTCCGCTATGCTCCAATTCTAACACATTACAAAAAGTGCAATCCAATGAAACCAATGCATCATTTATCAATTCTAATGCAAGCAAACTAATTTCTTACGTCGTTATAAAACTCAATATTTGTAGCAAGTGGGTTTTTAAATATTTTGGTGTGTACATAAACAAATAATAAATAAATATGTTTATTTGTCTATTCATATATGTGCTCAATGTTGATGAATAGCAACAAGTTGTGTCGTGGACAAAAGGCACCAACAGAATTATCGTAGCAACAAATGGATCTAGTCTCCAAAAAACCAAAGAAAAATTTGGGTAGTGGGACGTTGACCAAAATGAGTATTTGCAGTTCACAAAAAACATAAATAAAATCTAAATGGTTTTGGTTCAGCTTGAGATCTAAAATCCACCATAAATCTCCTCTCCTGGGATTTCTGTTCACGTTTATAATCTCATAACTCAAATTCATCGGTTCTAACATATTATTAGCTTGTGTTCAATTATCAGCACACCAACAATGAATTCACCCAAATAGTGCAAAAAAATTTTAAAAAAAATATTAGAGCTTCACTACATTGAAAAAGTGGCATTCCTTTACACCACATTTACATGTAGTGCTAAGAATAATCAAACCACATTGCAATCCTTTACACCACATTTTGGGTTAAGTGCTAAAAGAATTTTAAAAATATTTATTTGTGATATATTTTGACACTCGCCTAAATTTTCAATCAAAACTTCTAACACAGACAAATTATTTAGTGGAATGTTAAATTTTCATGCCTGGAGAATGGTTATAAGCATTAAATCGTATTTTTGTGCGAACTTTTGGTCAAAAATATGGTTTTGTATTTCTTTCTCATGTTATAATGGATCTTAATTTAGTATTTTTTTTAAATATCTATTATGATCATTTGTAGTTTCTTGTTTACTATACTAAACATTATTTTTATTTTAATACTAAAACTGATAAACTTTGGGGTGAAAGTATTTTAGGACGAGTATGCGAGAATAATTTATAAAAAAAAAAAACTCAAAATTTACCGTGAAACAATAAAAAAATAGAAATAGAAATTTTGAAAAATGCAGGGATACCTGGCGCTAGGAACCCTACGGGGAAGATCGGGCTCCAGCTCCACGGGAAGCCCAAGGAAGCCGTCAAATCGGTCGAAGGTAACATGCGCGAGGTGCCGCACTTCAGTGGGCCATCCAATCTCCATGGAGTTGGCGGAGGCACCGGAGCACACCCGGTCCTCCGCCGCGCCGACTCTGCAAATCACCAGCGACTTCCTCAGCGCCGCCAGCAAGGCCGCTATTACCGAGAACGTGCTCTGGTGCTGGTGTCGTTCCTCCCTCCGCTCCCCTTCTTCCTCTACCGCGAACGGTTCCGGCACAATCAAGGGAGAGTAGATGGGGGAAACCACCTCTTCCTCTTCTTCTTCTTCTTCCTCCTCCTCCTCCTCCTCCTCGCCTTCCTCTTCCTCAGACGAGTGCCGCTCAGACGGGGGCGAGGAGAAACGAATCTGGAAGCGGACCATGGCTGCGGCGGAGCCAATAGGGAGATCCAGCAGCAGTAAGTCCAACGATGGAGTTGGGATGGCAATAGAATGCGGCGATGGCGATGGCGTGGGTGGAGGTAGTGATGAGGAAGTGGGCAAGCTTTTTGTGGGTTGACGGAGACATGTCTTAATAGCCAAATTGATTCGTTGAGATTATTTTTTTTATTTTGCTTTCGCCGAGGAGGAGGAGGAGGAGGAGGAGGAGTATTCCCATCAGCCATCGTTTTCTTTGTCCAATATTCAAGCACGGAATGGATGGTGATACAGAGACTGGACCCACCTTTTTCAATAAGCGGATGATCTACATGACAAGTCATGGTAATGCGCCGTGACTGACTGTCCTTGGGGCAGCATTCGCCACGCGAGATGCGCATGTGCGTCACATGCGCGTTACTTCAACATTCAACATAATTAATAAACAACACATTCGTCAAGAGTTTTTGTTAATGGCGCTCGCCGCGGATGCGACGAGCGAGTTGGACGTCCTTGGGCATAATTGTGACGCGCTTGGCGTGGATGGCGCAGAGGTTGGTGTCCTCGAAGAGGCCGACGAGGTAGGCCTCGGCCGCCTCCTGCAGCGCCAGCACGGCGTGGCTCTGGAACCGCAGGTCCGTTTTGTAGTTCTGCGCGATCTCCCGCACCAGACGCTGGAACGGCAGCTTCTGGATCAGCAGATCCGTGTTCTTTTGGTACTTACGGATCTCACGCAGCGCCACGGTCCCCGGCCGGAACCGGTGCGGTCGCTTAACCCTCCCTGCCAGTGGCTGAGACATCCTCGCTACCTACAAACAGAGTAGTACTGTTGTGTATGATCATAACGTGCGTGCGCATTGGTTAATCAGTGTGAACCACAGTGAGTGAGTGAGTGAGTGACCTTGGTGGCGAGTTGCTTGCGGGGAGCCTTGCCGCCGGTGGACTTGCGTGCGGTCTGCTTTGTGCGAGCCATTGAATTGGGAACTAGTGCTGTTGGTTTCAGAGTCGATCGATAATAATGGAAGGTAGGCGTCGAGAGGACATATATATAGAGAGAGTTCGATCACATGGCCGGTGGGACTGAGGTGGCGGTTACGAACGAACGAACGTGGAGAAAGGCGGTTGTTGGTTACGAGCGAGAGATCGGAGGGTTTAAACTTGCAATCCTTCCGCTCTCCGCTGATGAGCGGAGGAAGACTGATTTCAACTTCGATGCTTCATGCGCGCGAGTGGTTATACGTTCAGTTATTCTCATGGCCGTCAGCATGGAGACGCCGTTTTCTTCCCGGCCTGTTGATTAGGATGCTTGTTCACTTACACCTGTCGGTCTCTTGTAATCCAGTTTTGGAGGAGCTTCCGTACGATCAGGTCGGCGAACTCCAAGATAACTAGACCAGAATGGATGCACATTGCATCCACAACGTAGAGACCCATCCTCACTCTTCCCAAAATACGCCAATGGATAAATCCACTTTCTTAAAATCCAACTGTGGAACTCATCTAAACTAAACTGACCTAAAAATATTCAGATGTTCATTCGATTTTCACTTGCTTCAGGGACATGATGAGTTCTATCCAAACACATTACTGATAATCTAGAATAGTTAAACCAAACCAGTCGTATATAACCTAAGTCTTCTCTTGCAGGCAGTAATAGGTACTAACAGACCTTAACATCTTCAAAGTGAAAGATCAGGAACTTCTATATATCAAATAGCAGCTGATGCGATGAGGAAGAGAGCCAATAAAGATAGGTTAAAGTAGAAAAAATCGACTGATGTGAAAGTTAAAATTAAAAAAAAAAGGAGTCAAAGTCAACCAAGTGGGTTAGTTATGGCCAAGTGATCGAGATGTCCGAGGGAACAAGATCAAATAGATAACTTGAGGTTAAGAGACAAACAGACAGTACATCCTCCAATCGTCATCCTTGTCGAACTGGAAGTGTATCCGTCCGAATAAGAAGCAGCCCTCTAACAACAAGAAAGCTAAGAGAAGGGAGAGTGCTCAGTACGGCATAGTTGAGCGGGTGTCTCCTGACCGAGCGGCCACCGCTCGGCCTACAGCGGGATCCACTCGTATATCTCCTTGTACTTTTTTGAAAGTTTATACCACTGACAACAGAGTATGTTCTGTAAATAAATCATACGATAAAAACTTTCAAACTGTTGCATCAGAGATATACATGCTCTCTTAAGGAAATACGTCAGGGATATTTTTTGACTTAATTTTTCATATAACACTTAGAAAAATGTACGTACATTTTAAGATGCGTGTATAGACACTACAATGACACTATAAAAAGAATTTCCATCTACAGGAAAAGATATGCGTAATACCATTATTCTACACGTTTGTTTGCCACAGTACTCTTGTTATTATTTACATCGTCATAAACTAATTTGAACATCAGAGAGTAAATGCCAGGAATTTCTTCCTGACTTGACACTAACACTTCTATGTTATAGAAGCATACGAAGTTTTCATCACGTTAAACTTCCAATCACATCCTCAATTTACCATTTTTTTTTTTTTAGTCAAAGTTATCTCCATGCTTGAAAGTCAACTGACTGGTACAGAAATTCAACAAAAGATTATGTTTAATATGGAACTTGCATAGCTGGCAAGGCCTTGGGTCACTCATACGCAATAAGATTCCCAGGATAGATTTTTTTTCGTTAAAGAAAAATTTACTTCAAATACAAAAATCTTAAAATTTTGAATTCATATATCAATATCATTTTTAAAAATAATTTATCATGCTTTCAAAAACAAGTTTCGAAGGATGGAATATTAATATTTTTATATCAAAGAATTATGTTAATAAAAAATTAACTGTAAACAAAGTAATAAAGTAATTTTATGTCCATTCAAGATGTATTTTAGGAAATGTATTTTTGATTTTACCATTCCCATTTAGAAAGAATGTATGTTTGATTTTTTTTTTGATAAAAATTTAAATTAAATTTAGTTACTTATGATAATAAAGTTAAAAAATACGCGGTTTTAACGCGCAAACAAGGCCCTTGGCTCTTCCCCCCTCATGCCTCTCGGTGTCGTCACTCCCGCGAGGACTTGACTTCGACGACGACTTCGTTATACGTAGAAAGGGGGACTCGGTAGCGAAACGATTGCGCCAGGGATTAACGACGCTACGGCCCGGATCGCTCTTCCTTCCAGGCAGGCGATCGAACTGGACGGAGAGAGGTCGGCCATGTTTTCTTCTCTTCTTTTGCTTTTTTTTTTTTTTTTTTTTTTAGGTTGAGCTTTGTGATTAGGTTTGTTATTCCATACTTTTGATTCGTTCCGGCATAGAATCGGATAAGGTCATTTGTAGTCTTTGAAACTTAATTCCCCGATCGTCCTCCTTCTCCCTTTCCGAAAATTCAACCGCACCGCATCAGTGGGACGATTTAAATTTAGGGGAAAAGATCCGGTATATAACCTCAAGTTGCGATGTCCGGTCCTTGGACTCGTCTTTTGCACTATTTTCCTGTTTTAGGTTATTGTTTTTCCCCCTCCAGTATTACGGAGTAAGGGGTAGTTGGGAATTGTCAACCTCTGCGACTTGAACTATGTTCTTCAGCTTGTCAAGTCAAGCTCAAGCATTTCAATTTAGTATTTGTTTCTTAGTATCCCACTACTTAGCTATAGCATGTACAAATATCAGGCCAGAGCTTTATTGGTCACTTCAGCTAACTTTTCTCCCAGGATACATTGTTTATGTACGGGATGTGCTAGCGTGTTCTGAGTGTACATTACGCACACAGGCTAGTTGGACATAAGAAATACCTTTTTTTTGCTGTTGTTTCTTTCTTCTATCTTATAGGCCATTGGATATACTTGAGATGAGGGATGTCATTATTCGTCTAACTTAAGAGAGTGTTTATATATTTACCATACTTAATATTCTAAGAAGGAATTGTATTTGGGATCTAGGTTGTAAATATCCATCTGAAATTGATTTTACTACTGATTGGATTGTTAATGTCATGATAATTTTAGTTTATTGGGCTGAATGTTGACTTTTACTGATGTGTTAAGAAAAGGGTACAATTTTAAGAGTGGATGCCTGGAAAGACAGTAGCTTTTAGAGTTCACCTTGGAGAGCTTAATCCAAAAAAGAAAAGGCTGCTAAGTTTAGAAAGAAAAGACTTCCTAGTTTGACCGTGACATTGGTGTGATTAAATTTTGCACTCATTTAAACTAAGACACTAAAATTCAACTCATATATATTTGTGAAACATGATGATCAACAAGCAAAGAACACCAGCTTGAATTACTCTTTACTCTTTCACAATAATAGTAAAATTGGCATTTTTATCAGTTAAAAAGAGTGTTCTAGTGAAAAGAATCATTGGTTTAAGCCAAAACTGATTACTTAAACACTTTCCAATTTTCTATGGTCTGGGAGGAGTTACCCCTCCCCAATCAGAACAAGTTTTTAGTTTAAACTTAGTGGTCACGCTACATGAAGTTGTACATTTCATTTTGCTAATGCATTGTTCTTCTAAAGAAAGCGGCTAAAACTTTTCATGGTTCTTGTTCCACTTATTTTCTGCTGCTGTTCCCACTTTCCAGAATAAAATGATGATTTAAATAGTAAGATAGTTTGATAGTTGAAATAGTAAATATAAACTGCAGTCTTTACATTGTTCATATGAAGTATTTGCCTTCCATTTTGTTGTTATTATCCTGTCTACCTTTACATTTTGTGTTATTACTTGATCTCTAGTGTGATAATATTTGTATATTCTCATGCAGTTGAGTCATTTTGGATGGAAAAATTAAGTGTTTGTTTGCCACCTGGGTTTGGTTTTCACCCGACAGATGCTGAACTTATATCTCACTATTTGAAGTTGAAAATACTAGGGCACAACTTCGATGAGCTTATACCAGAGGTGGACATATATAAGCATGAGCCATGGGATCTACCTGGTAATTTTGCACCTGTAATTTTGTTATTCATCACATACTAATGTTTTTTGCAATGTACATGATAATGATATGAATTCTTTCTGACAATAACACATAACTCCTGGATCTGCAGGATTTTGAATTAAAATTTTATTTAATTTATAAACATGTATTAAGACTGCAAAATCCATTTCACGTCAACATTAATAATTCACACAAGATCATAATGGATTCTTAAAAACTATTCACCTGTTTGGCATTATTTTATGGCATTATTCTTAGCCACAGATCAAGATCTTGGACTATTTCAATGAACAATTAATATGTATCAGTCCCAGCCTAGTTAGTACATGAAACTTCATCTCCAAGATTGTATGAACTAAAACTTTGTTTAATTTATAAACATGCCATAGGACTGCAAGATCTATTTTACATCAAAAAAATTAGAAATTAGAAATTAGAAATTAGAAATTAGAAATTAGAAATTCAACAACATAATAATGAATACTTACAAATTGTTTGACTGTTTGGCATTATCAAACACATTATCCCTTTCACTTCTCCTTTTGCTTTCTCATTCCTCTTCTCATCTATCCACCCAAATTAGACTCCTAAGTTGTTCACTTAATATGATCAAATAACATTCCAATAATGAAGTCTACTTGATTTAGCTCCGAGTGTAGGCTTGCCAATTGGAATGGTTCTTTGGTTAAAGGAATCTCAATGTGGAGGATGAAGATGGATCAACAGCCCACTTCATATGTATTAGAAATAAGTCAGATGAAAAGGGAGTAGTTCATTCAGTTCAGATGAGGTGGTCGAGAACTTTAGATGACATTTCCTTCATCAAAGTAGTTAAGATGAAAAGAAGAGGTGGGAATTCTTGATAAAGGGAAAAAGTGGACAGCTCTTGGTGATGGGAAGAAGTGGATAATTTCTAGTGAAGGGAAGATGTGATTAATTCATAGTAAAGGGTAGAGGTGGATAATTCCTGATAAAGTGAAAGAGGTGAATAATTCCTAGTAAAAAAGAAGAGGTGGAAAATCTGTAGCAAATGGAAGAGGTGTATAATTTTTGGTCAAGTTGAAGAAGTGTATAATTCTTGATAAAGGGAAGAGGAGTGAATTAGGTTTAGACTGGTTCTAAGCATTAATTCTCTGAATGGGAGTTGATGTTGGAGAAAATGGTGACTTGGGAGCATTATGATCAAACAACCGTGTGACAATTACTTCTCATCTTGGGATTCACCTATTTAGTCTCTCTGAAAGCTTGAAGCTATAGCTGATTGTCCCCTCTCAACTTTGTACTTGGCCCCCTTTTATAGGCCCCAAAGTGAGCACTCAACTATTGAGAGTGCATTTTGCCCTTCATGCTGTGGCATCTTATTGGCCCTTTGAGTTTAACCTTTGATACATGTCAGCTCCTATCGACTACTCCTTAAAATGCCAATAACTGACTACTCAGGATACTTGTCATCATTTCAATAGGTGTTTAATAAGTGGTTAATTGTGTCCACATTAGTTATTCCCCTATTATATTTAGTTTTATTAAGCGATATTTTTTCATCATCCTCTTGCGTCATCCCCTAGTTAACTCTCTTCTTGCTACTTTATTGTTGTGTAAATAGTGGCATGGTATCTAGAAATCCTCATTTAATTTTCACCGATTCCTTCCTCAATTCTATCCATGTAATTGTTTTATGACTGTTTTAATGAGTCAAACTTGTGAACTTTTCCTTGTTTATGGTTAAGTTAACATTTAAGGAACAAACATTTTTATAATTCACATTTTCCCTTTAATTTATAGTAGGTTGGTGGACCTATGGCCTTTTACTCAGATGTATCCTTTATGACACTAGAAGTCATTTACTCATCTTCATTCAACACAGTTGAGTTTACCCACATCAATCCTCTTTTATCTTATTTTTGGAGAAAGTTGTCTTTTTCATCCCAGATTGACGCAAGCGCAAGTTGACGTGCAGAACTAGGCTCGCATGGCGAAATCACAAAGACCAGATCTCATCTTCCTTCCCCTTGTCTTCTCTCCTTCATCTTTCCATCTTAGGTCTTCCTCCTCCTGATTTTTCTCTTTCTACTTATTATCTTTCATTCTTTCCTAACCTTGCAACTAGTGTACCGAATCAGTGCAAGTTACTTGTTCAATTGGTGGCTGAAATATCAAATTTTGTTGCTACTTAGCATGGCTATAGACAACTTTAGAGATAACTAAATCACATAGTGTCGTGTTTAATGAATATTATCTCCTTTTTTGTTTCTTATGTTATATTTTAATTTCCCTGCAGCAAAATGTCGTCTTCGCACCAGGGATAGCAAGTGGCATTTTTTTGCATTAATTGACAGAAAGTACCCTAACAGTTCTCGTACAAACAGGGCGACAGAAGAAGGTTATTGGAAATCCACAGGCAAAGACCGTGACGTGAAGTCCCAAAACCGAGTATTAGGCACCAAAAAAACGTTGGTCTTTCATGAAGGTCGGCCTCCATGTGGAAGACGCACTGATTGGATTATGCATGAATATCATATAGGCAAAAAAGAATATAAGGCTGCTCTCAACTCAAAGGTAAGTCTTTTGCTTTGAATGACGGACTCCATTTGAGTAAAACAATGTTTTCTATCTGAAATCTTCTAATTTAGGCATGTTTCAAGCCTAGCTAGTTTAGACTTGAATAATATGCTAGCATAATCTTATGCAGATTCTTCATAGGAGTGAAAAAAAGAACATAAGCATAAGCATAAGCAAATTTTCTTGTACAAGTTCTTTTCCTGTACATATTCTATCATATACCTTGTGCAATTCCTAATCTGTAGAAAGATTAAATTAAAACCACATGACTATGATGAAAAGCTAGGTTTAGTATAGTTGCTCAAATATTGATTTTATGGCATCATGGATTATCATATTGGTTTGGAGGCCTAGATCAATATGTTGCTACCATTAATTTGGGTATAGGGTCTCAGCATTGTAGAACTGTTACATATAGTTTTACAATTCAACCATTTCATTACACTGGGTTGCGATATCTAACATTAAAGTATCTATATTGTAGCCACAATTAGACTACTTAGCCTTTTTATTTCAAATGATTATGAAGTATGAGTTAGTCTTCCTACCTTGACAAGAGCATCATATGAGGGAAGATCTTGACAATCTGCATCCGAAATGAGGAGACTACTTGTACCTGTTGTCTGTTTACAACTTATCATGAAAAATTACCCTATTAAAAAAGTAGACTAATGCATATATTGGTATTGTTAATACTCACCTTCACACGTGGGTAGGTGAACTGGATTAGATTGGCCCAAGCCCAACATGTGGACTAACTCAACCTTATACCAACAGGATTTAACCTCAGGAATTCCTACTCTAGTTCGCTGATCATTTATACCAAAAGCTTAACTTTTGATATTCATCCTCATCATCACCCAACATAGAGTATTTTAGATTCAACTACATTAATCTTATTCTACCATTGAATTCTGTGTGAGTGTATATTACTAACAAGACTCAAATCAATTAAATCACAATTTGTGGCATTAAATAAAGGTTTCTTTTGTCTTCCTTTACCCTCTTACACTTTCAATTCCGATCTATTCAAACTCATCTAATTAGAATATTTCAGTTGCCTTTGAACACTTCCATACCAGCAGAACTTTATTTTCCTTATTTTATCATTTATTGAAGTTACACCTGATTGCTATTAGATAATTAACTATAGATACTAGTCTAGTATCTCCTATGATGTATTTTTGGATTGGTTAATATTTAATCTTTTTACAGGATATTTTTGTTCTTTGTCGTGTTACTAAGAGGAATGGTTGGGAATCTGAAGAAGGTAAAGTCGCCCAAAATGCTGAACCTGTGGTTTTCAAGGAATCGTCTAGTCACTCAACTGACATAGATGATATTGACGCATGGGTTGCAGAGCTCTTTGATCCCAACTTCAGTGGTCCTAGTGAACTAGAGCATGAGGCTGAGGTATAGCTCAATCTCTTACAATTAGATATGTGTTTTACTGGGAATTAGCCTGGTGGTCTGTGAACCCTTCATCTTGAAAACATTCTTGGTTTCAAGTTTTTTGTCCTAGCAGTTCTTAGGTTCAGAAACGTAGTCTCACCATGGTCTCAAGAGTATTTAAGAATTTTGTCACTTATTAGTACAAGTCTACATAGGCATCAAATATTGATTTACAAGAATAAGAAATAAATAAAATAAGTTTGCAATTGTCCATTTTGAGTAGTCAGATGAGTTCATGTCAGTTCAATACTGTGTTGCCAACTCTACTTGGAACTGATATTTAATTTCCAGATTCAGTTTTTTTTTTTTCCTTAATGGTACTACTCTGTCAAAAAAGGTCACTATGAATTTCTCTTTCATCTCCTCGCATTTGCATATGTTGCAAAATTCTTTGCTGAATTGTTGGAGTTTCACCATTTTGCTAAGCCACTTCAATTAAATGACTCAATTCTGTCAGGCATCTGAAGTCGAAATGCACATACCCAAGTTATATAAATATATAGTCATGGTTGTATACTTATCTTGAGATTTTTGCAGGGAGATCTTACTTCTGTTCCAACAAAACAGGAGCCACTGGATACTTATCTTGACCCAAATTCTGAAGAAAACGTTGATTTCCTATTAGTAGATGACATCTTTGATATCCTCAGATCTGGCTGCTCTGATAACATAAACCTTGCTGACTCTAAAATTGGAACTGAGAATACTGTTAAACAGGACTCATCACTGGGTGGCGCTACTGCTTCTAACTCATGTGAGAGCCCCAGAATTCAGATTAGACCACGTAATGAAATGATTAGACAACGTAATGAAGACCACTCAGCTGGTGTTCCCTCTGATAGGATTAGGCTTCAGGTTAGCAAGATGCAATCAACGAACACTCAATCAGTCAATCTCACTGTCAAGTATAGCAACAAAGATTATCATCGTGATTTGAGCAGAAGCTATAATAAAGGTTTCGCTGGGCTAAACTGGTTTATCTTCGGTGCTTGCCTTGCTGGATCGATTGCTCTTATAATGTATTTTCTGTTCCCTGACGCTCGGTGGTTCCTCACTAGCTCCTCAAAGCCTCACTTATAGTTACAGCAAAGTTTGGATTAACTATTTTGAGGGGTGATAGAGATATCTTCAGAATTTGTCCTAAAAGGACTAGTGTGCATTTTCTGTTATTGTTTCATGTATAGGATTATAACTTTATCATAGGTGGTCTATCTTATGGCGACTCAGCATGGATCCAGATGTAAATTAGTCATCTTTAAAAAATAATTTTACAGTTTTTTATTTAAGAAATCTCGCGAAGAGTATTTTTGCAGTAGCCATGAGGCAACGTTATATTTCCACCTGTGAGTTGTTCGGCATGTAAATCATCAAGACTTGAAATTTTTTTGATCTAAATGATTTCAACAAACGCAAACATCAGAATTTTTTTAAAATAAATAAATAAATTGACAATTTTTATTTATGAATTTATTTTACCAAACAACTATCGGGAAAATAATCTTTTATTTATTATAAAGAGTTGGCATAATTTTAATAAAAAAATGTCATTTATCAGCTCATTTGGTGATACAACTTGATTAGAGCAGTCAAACAGATCGACATATAGTTGGACAAGTTCACGATAGGTCAATCATTTGGATAGGTAGGGTAGACCGTACCGATCCGTCATCTTGACAGAAAATCCCCAATTGAACCCAACTTAAGACAAGTTGTGGACTCGGTGGGCCAACCCACGAGCCCACCAAAAAATAAAAATATATATTAAAAATTAAAAAAAAAAATTTAGGTTACAAATTAAGCGGATCAGATCCACGGGTCTATTGAATTTTCCACTTTAGTTTTAAGTTTAAGAGAAAGATTTATTTTTTCTCAACCCGCGAGCCAATCCAAATTTATACTAGGCCGACTGATGCGAGTCATTAACCTAGAGGGTCGGTCTATCTCAACCTGCCTTTAAAGGAATTGATATAGTTTACACTCAATATGCTTCAATTATTTGACGGGGCAGGATAATTTGATTAGTCTAATCGAAATCAATGGCTCTAAACTTGATGGCTAGAAATATTAAAATTTTCTTTATCTTGAATAAATGTAAGCTTTTTTGGAAGCTTTGTAATAAAGAATTGCCTACTAACCGAAAAGGTAACCAAGGGCGATAATGTAACGATAAGACATGTTTTTTTAAAAAAAAATCGATATCTAAAGAGCGAGTTCCAATTTCAATAATATGAATTTTTCTTAATAAATAATTGACCTAAGAATACTAAGCTTATAGATCATACTTACTTCTTAATTTAGATTGATAGTCGATAAAAAATTTTCATAAAATCAGATCAATCATTCTAAAATTAATCAGAATAAATTAAATTTATAGTGTCAATTAAATAAATAAAAAAATAGCACAACCTCTCTACAAGGAAATAATCAAATCTGTAAATCCACCTAATAGTATTATTCGAATAGTAGGAACATTTATTTTTTAGTTAATACCAACTATCCAAATTACTTCGATTAATTTTGAAGTGACCAGTCCAACTCTACATAAGTTTTCAGCCACCAAGATAAATTAAGAACATGCATTAACGAAGTAACGAAAATGCGCAGGTTATGGAAACAAACAAGCTAAAAATCTTCTTGTGGATCATTGCTTAAAAAAAAACAACCCAAAGTATACCAAGAATTGTCAAATCGAGTGGGGAGGAAAAACTTAAGCCCTGGGATATAGTGCAATGACAATACGCTCAAATGGTTTTGGGGCTTACTGGCTTACCTTAAACTCTAAACTCTAATAATAATAATAATAATAATACATCCTCAAATAATTTCATAAACACCCATGGTTCAAATCCGAATTAAAACATAATATAGGATATTTTTTCTGATGGGATGTTAATCGAGAAGGTCATTCGTGCTTCGAAATTTGCCTGATGGTCGGTTTTAGACCGAAAGTCCAAATACATGGATTATGAAAAATAATAATAATAAACAAAATACTGTCAAATGAAGTGGGGAGGATAACCCTTCCAAGTCTATGTTTCAAAATGTATAAGGAAAATTGGATGATCGAAATTCAACGCACCAGTGCCGGTGCGAAGAACAAAAATCTTTTATTCAAGTCAAGAATCGTCATAATTATATGGCGACTCTCATACATTATTCATGCAGCAATTTATAGGGGCAAATGGCGACTCTCATACATTATTCATGCAGCAATTTATAGGGGCAATCCAAACAAATGGTAGTCTCGCTCTTTGGCTTTCTATAAAATATGCTAGTCAACATTGCATTGGTTCGATAAAGTATCGCAAGGGCCCCCAGGGCGTAGCACAGACGATGGGCGCATGGTATCTCTGTCGTAATGATCAGGGGTCGATTTTCAGGAACTGACGACCTGGGATTTACCCCGCCATGCGCCTATGACCTGTGTACCTGTATGAACCTCCCTCCATATCCGTGGGACCAGCACTAGGGGGGCCGCTAAGGTAGCGGATCTACCTTTTTTTGATAAAGTATCGCAAGGGAATTACTTCTGCAATTGCTTTACAATTATATAAGATGGCTCTTGCAGTAGCTTTAAGATCCCAACAAAAGACAGCCATCATATAGGATTTAAAAAACCCAAAATACTTGCAATATCATACAATAAGAACATGATTATAATGCATGCAAATTCAATAAGATTCTATAAGGTTCATTGAAGTTATTGTTAGATTCTTGCAAGATGTTAAGATTACTAAACTTCTCTATCCTTGAATTTGGTACCCTCTCCTCACTTGATGACGCAGCTCTTAATCTCCCAATCTCATCGAGAGTAATAATTCTTTTGAACTATAGAATAGGGTTTAATTACTGCATCAATCAAGAAGCCAGCAATTAGCCAACGTAAAACTAGTTTCTAGCTTGACAGAAAGCTGTTTTAAGTAGGATACAGGAAATAAGAATGTAGCATGGAGCTGAATATTTTTAGCTATCGATATTGTAGGTTTGGTGCAATCAGTTTATCAACCACACCCTCCACTGATCCCTAGTTCAGTTTATCAATTAGCACATTGATTTGATCTTCGCGATTGCCTGTATCACCTCCTAGCTTGTATAGCTTTTTGTTGGTCCGAAGACCTCTCTCTGGGCACTTGAGCTTAAATGGCCACAAGAAGTGTGTAACCTCCCTGAAATGTGATCCAACTGTAGCTATCTCATGCACGATGTCTTCGATACAAAGAATGCCATACTGACCAAGAGCCTATTCCACAGAAAGGCAAGTTAAACGTCAATAATAAATGGAGATAAGGAAAGTGAAGCAATAAAAGTAAAATGAGCAAGTGAATCAAAAAGTACGAGTAGTATGCCATCTATGAAGAAGTAGCACAAAATGAACAGTTGAAACAAATTGTCTAGCTAATATAGCCCTTCGATTAGCACATCAGGTTGAGAAGCCTGGAAGGGTTTAGGTTGAGCACATGTAATGGTGAATCAAACCTTGCCATTTTCAAAAGGTGACAGTTGATTGTGCCATGTCATTTGAATCAATAAAAAACATATAAAAACACAAAAAATAATTTTATTTTTTAAACAATAACTCTATCAGGTGTAAAGTTAACTAACCCCTATATAGAATTAAGTTATGACATAAAGATTATTAAATTAAAAAAATTATCTTCATAAATGGATCAATCCGTGACTGTCAGGTTTTGTATTATTTGTCATGTTTTGGATCAGACTTGATAAACCATGTCTACCATCATGCCTTGATAAACCATGTCTACCATCATGCCGAATCAAACTTGAAGCAAGTGTTAGAGGCGCGAGGCACACCGAGGTGCAAAGGGCTCCTAGAGCCCGTGGCGCGAGGCGCGCGCCTCTTGAACATGAGGTTGCGCACTCACACTCATATAATATGACAAATATGATAATTATTAATATTCCACACACACAAATATCAAATATGACAAGCAAAACAGCACCATAATAAAATTAATAAAAGTTTCAAACTTTCAAGTTTCAACTTTCTAATCTAAACTAACGAAGTTCATCAAAACAAGTGTAATAAATCAAATTAATCATCAAGCTCAAGATCATCCTCATTGTATTCTTCTTCTTTATCTTCTTCTTCTTCTTCTTCTTCTTCATCTCTCATTCTTAGAGATGAGTGTCTCATAGAAGATGTATTTCCCTTCTCGACTTGTTTAGGCCTAGCATGTGAACTAGAGGCCATAGATGCAATGCTTTTCCTCTAGTACAATATTCAGGCTCTTCAGCTCCACTAGCCCAGCAACGACATCCCATGTCAAGTCATCACCTTTAAAAATCAACTTATCTTTTTCATTATCACTTTCTCCATCCATTCTACCCATCAACCATTCATTACTGTCATCAATATTTGTCAAAGAGATAGAGTCAATCTTATCACGGACATCATACCGAAGTTTTAAAGCACGATTATATTTCACAAATACCAAATCATTTAAGTGCTGCTGAGCTAGCTTATTCCTTTTTTTTGCTGTGAATCTACAAAATATCAAAAATCATAATAAGTATAATAAAATAGCAAAGAATATTTTCTATTTATAAAAGTAACATACTAATAGTATTATATATTTATATTTATTACATACCTGCTCAAATACACTCCAATTGCGCTCACAGCCGGAAGCACTACAAGTGAGGCTAAGCACTTTAATAACAAACTTTTGTAATTCTAGGGTATTTGCTCCGTAGCATTCCCACCATTTTGCTAGAGATAATGCTCTTCTATGTCTAATTGTCACATTCCTCCCAAATAGCCCTTCTGCCTTTCGATATATAGACTGGGTAGTGATTTTATCTAGCTCAGCAGCGCTTGAAACCAATCTCTCCATAATTTCAAACAACCCATTCACCACTTCTCCACAGATATTTGAATCTATTTATGAATAAAAATATTCTAGATTCAAATAATGTCCTGCAGCATGCAGAGGCTGATGAAGTTAACATTCCCATCTCTTATCAATGATCTTAAACACTTCCTTGTATTTCTCTTCTTTCTCTTTAAAGGTCTTCATAATTATTTCTTTTGCCCTATCCTAGCCTCATAAATATAGCTCATTGCAGGTTTTCTTTCGCCATCAACCAGTCTCAGAACATGGACTAAAGGGTCATATATCTTTAAAATATGCACAATACTACTCCAAAATCTACGTATCATGATGATTTTAGCTACTTTCTTCCCCGTCGCTTCTTTTGCCCATTTACTCTCTGTCCAATCCGTTGAAATGAACATTTTTCTTAAATTTTACTTCTATAGGTGCATCTTTTCAAGAGTGAGAAAAGCAGCAGCAAATCTGAAACACCTGCCCAACAAAGCTCTTTTTATCTTGTGAATTGTCTCAACATATTTACCATGCCGGGGTGAATATAAATGTAAGCATTCACGCTCATTGCCTTCTTCAATGTTGCTTTAAAATCAGGCAATTTCCCAATATCTTCTAAGATCAAGTTGACGCAGTGAGCGACACAAGGAACAAATACAAATGTGGCCTTTTTACTTCTAATAATTTTCCTAAAAAAAAGTTACAAAACTAGATAAGCTTAACATATATAAGAAAAAGCATAATGATAGGAAAGAATTAAATAGATTCTTACAAGCAAGCATATTGTTACTTGCACTATCCGTAACAACTTGAACAACATTTGTTTCTCCTACATGCTCCACAAATCGATCAAGCAACTCTCTCCAGTCTTTGCATAATCAAAAGCATCAGCCAATTCGATGAAAACTAAACCTTTAGGAAAATTCACTAAAAATTAATCAATGTCCTCTATCTTTTGTCTATCCACTTATCTGCCATCAAACTACAACCATACTTGGCCCATTCTATTTCACACGACTTAATGTAAACATTTGTCACACTATCAACAACCTTTTTTAGAAAAGGAACCCGCACCTCATGATAACTAGATCTCATGATAACTAGATCCTTTTAGACCTACATCATATTGGCCAACCAAGTCCAACATCTTTTTGAAGCTTGAATAGTCAACGACATTAAAAGGAATTGCCGCATCATACATCCATTCAGTTATGGTCATACAAGCTTTTTCCCTCAATTCTTTCTTGTATGCCTCATTTATCGTAGTTTGCCTCTCTTTACCCTTTCTATTTTCAATATTTTTTTTGCACATTAGAAGCAAAATACGTATCCATTAGACCCATTTGTGTTGGCCTTTTTTTTTTGCATATTCACTGATCTAGAACTTGTACTTGTACTTATAGACGGCACAACTTTAGCTCCAATATCATCCGTATCAATATCATCACCAAGAGGGTCTACATCCTCAAAGTCCAATGTTGCAAGTTTAGAAAGATTACTTTTCTTCATCTTTTTCTCCATGAAATTTTTA